>NC_051387.1:47394877-47404775 GCF_015228065.2 Penaeus monodon
AAAATATTCACTTAAAACCTTTGGGAAAAGGATCTTCCACCACCAAAGGAAATTACAGCCAAATTTTTTTCCCACCCAGTTCGCCTTTTCTGGCCAAGTGATGGGTTTAAAACCTCAGATGCACTTGTGAGGATGGAAACTGCTATACAGATCTTGGAAGCATGGCATACTCATGAAGCTGTACGACTTTGGGTTTAAGAGGAGCATTACCTAACTTCATAAAAAGCTTCCTTGCTACAGGAAGTTTAGAGTTCGGGTGGGAAACAGTTTCTCTAATCTGGAAGTTTCACTGGAAGGGGTTCCCACAAGGGTGTCTTAATGTGACCCTATTTGCCATTGCTGTAAATGACATCAAAAAGGGTTGTTCAAAGTGCTGTCCATGTAATCTCTATGGGGATGACTTTCACTGTATTGCTCAGGAGGATGTACAAAGACACATGCAGACTGCAAAAAATCGGGTTTGTACAGGGGGCAACATACCATGGGTTCAAATTTTCTCCAAGAAGACCATGGTTATACATTTCCATAAACAAGGAAGTTCCATCCTTCCCTCTATTTAGGAGAAAACCCCAAATGCAATTTTTTTTAATAGGTGAAGTACTGGGGTCTATTTTTTGACTCAAGGCTTACATGGGTGCCCTCACATCAAACAGTTAAAGTGAAGGCGACAAAAGCACTTAGGATTTTGGGGGTTCTTTCACATCTATCTTAGGGTGCAGACTGCACAATACCTCTGTGGCTTTACCGAGCCCTTATTCGTAGAAAAGCTCGACTGGATGTGAGGCTTATTCATCTGCAACTTCCACTGTTCTCCGGATGTTAAACTCAGTTCATAATGATGCTTTCAGAGTCTGTACTGTGGCTTTCAGGTCTTCACCTGTGGAGAGCCTCCGGGCTAGTACACTGGCAACGTGTCGGCCTCTCATCCGAGGGGTCGGCGGTTCGCGCCCCGCCCAGGCACGAGAAGTTGCAATTGTCGCCCGCAGGTTACTGCTGTGGCTGGGCACCACGGCGGGTAAGGACTAGGTTCAGCCGAGTCAGCACCAGCTGACACACGTGAGCGAGTCGGCATTAGTCGACACAGGCCGGGCTCCCCTCATAGCCCGCGCGAGGCTAAGCTTCGCATATCGGACTTACCCTACTGTGGATCCCTGTATGCGGAGAGTGGAGAACCACCTCTTTCATTACACTGGGACTACATGAAACCTGATTACTACACGAGATACAAAGGATTCCAGGATCTCCTACATCCAGATTGGTTTTCAACACCCTTGAGGATAGCCGATCCCATGGTAGGAGAATGAGGAATTTTGTGGAAGATCTTAATTCAAATTTCGGTAAGGTTCTGGCTGTTGGAATTCCCCAATTCCCCCCTTGTACTAATCAAGTCTAGCTGGATTTGGTCGGAATTGGGAAAGGGGAGAGATCCGGAGCAGAAGTCGGAAAGAGATTTCATCAACACACTTCTAAGTACCAAGGATCAGATGCATTATATACAGATGGTTCGAAATCTGAAAATGGCGTGGGCTTTGCAGCAGTGAGCAGATGGAAGACTGCATTCGGCAGTCCCTTCCCCTAGCAGCCTCGATCTTTACTGGCAAGTTACATGCCATCCTTGCAGCAGTCAAGATGACTAGAGATCTACGAACTATTTTATTGAATACACGTAACTCTCGTAGTTTCCTTGCAAGCAATCAGAGCTTAAACCCATTACATCCCGTAGTGAGCGAGTTCAAGATTGGCTTGCACTAATGTTCAACAAGTAAAAAAGGTAACTCTGTGTTGGGTACCAACGCATGTTGGTATCAGTGGGAATGAGCAAGCTGATCGGAAGGCCAAGGCAACTGCTGCTCAGCCCTGTGATGCTGGTTTTCACCGACCTGAAACCCAGCATCAGTAGTTGTCTTCGTAATAAATGGAAGGAACAGTGGAGGCATACCTCCAAAAACAAAATGCGAGAGATTAGAGATGACCTTGGCAGTTGGGTGATCAGCATACATCCCAACCCAGAAGTAGAAGTTATATTAACAAACTAAGAATCAGGCACACAAGACTGACTCATGGGCCGACGATGGCTAAAAGTGAAGCACTTTGTAAGGGATGCTAAGAGCCATTAACGGTAGAAAGTGTGCAACATTCTCAGACCAAAGACGTATGTACTTGTCTCCCCCATATACACTGAAAAATGTATTGGGGGAGGATTGTGACATAAATATTAGTTTCCTTAGGGAGACTAATATTTTCAGTAAAATTTAATTATGCAATAATTTCATAAACTTAAGAGCATAATATTTATGCTTTGATTTTTAATATATTTATTGTTATTTGTAAGATATTTATTGATAGATTTTTAAAGTTTTAAATATTTTGATATTTCTATCTAGCAAGGTTTTTGCCGATAATGACCTTAGCTGTTGACGCGGCAGATAATTTGAAATAATCAATCAATCAATATGCCTTTATTATAACTTTCAACCTTACACAAGCATGCGTCCTAACAGGCGGGGACATAAAGAAAAGAAAAATAACAGGCTTTAAATTTTCTGTGTAAATATAAATGCGATAATCACTACCTCGCATGTTTGGATGTTTCACTGCCAATACAACTAAAAGGTCAGTTACCTGATAGATTGAAAAGTCGTTGGTTTTGTTCAATTTAGCATTAATAGGTTTTTCAACGTATCTGTGTGAGGTCTCATATATCCGTCTAAACATTAGTTGTCTATCAACTAGTGTCCTCACCTGCCCCCACGTGTCGTCAACCCAGCTATGTTTTGCTGTCTCATATCTCACGTTGATGATTCTCTTTACAATCTATAATGCCAGCTGGGGAAATGTTCAGTTTCCCTTAAGGCCCATATGCATAGCTATATGCAGACGGGAGTATCCTTGCATGAGAGGTTTCTTACTTATACATACATTTACCCACTTGTGACCATCTCGAAGTGCGCTCCCCTTCTGATGTAAAAAGACCAATGTAAACATCGATTATGGACCTTCCGTTTTATGATGATGTAAGAAAAAAGACGAATCAGCACAGGATGCTGAGTAGCTTTTCAGTAATTTACCCAATCTTTATATCTACTACCCCTCCCCCCCCACACACACACGAAATTGTCTATAGTACCTGCCTAAAAGAAAGAAAAGGAACTATACAACGGTAACCTTCCTTGTTAGTTACTGTAATTTCATTTATATGGCAAATATATTTTTGTCTCCTACAAGAACGGGAAAAAAACTATTGTAAAAGGACACGAAGGAATTATGCTGGCGGGCATAATTCAACCAAACTTTACTTCTCGATCTCCCCGCCATTGTCTTCCCCACCTATCTACAAATATGTGGTTAGAGATGGAGCTGGATACGTTGTTATCTTTCGGAGAAAGACACCTCGCCATCGGACTACGATGATTTACTTTATCGGGAAACACGCATTCAGGCACCAGTTTTTAAGTACTGCATATATTTTTTGTTAATCTCCTTATACAGAGAAATACTTTTTTTAATTGGCACTGAATAAAACTTGCAACTCGATCACTATTTTCTGAATAATTTAATAACCTAACCTGTCCCAGAGGGTCATTGCAACCATCACCCCTCCGGGGAGCAGAACATATTACACGGATGGATCGGTCGATCCCTTGACCCACACTGCAGGCGCCGGCTTCGCAGCAAGGGATGCCACAATATCCATGAGGGTAACAGACAACGCCTCCTCGCTACAGGCAGGGGCAGTTGCTATCATGGGAGCACTGAGCCACGCGTCCGTGATGGAAGGACACGTGGTCATACACACAGAGGAAACGAGATGTTCCCCCTCGGCCAGCTAGTACTCAGACGCCACAGGCTATGAACCACTGGCACTCTCTGAAATAAACAACAGAGGTACCGAAGTCATTCTGCACAGAATGCGCCTAGGTTACCACTGTGCATGGCAGATTATACAAACCATAGAACGTGAAGAGAGGTGTTGCATGCACTGCGGCGAGCCGAACGCCACACTGGTACATTACTAGGAGAATTGCGTGCACACGCAATTCCTAAGACAAAGCCCACAGAACACAGCCGTCGTGCTGGTAAAAAAGATTATGCGAGATGCTTACACCACGGCTACGGGAGCGCCTGCTGGCAATCCCACCGCCACGGTAAGCACCGAGTGTCAGACAAACAAATGAGACAGCCATAAAAAGCTGACACAGGCCGGGCCATAAGTGAAAGGCCCGGCGAAGCCAAAACTTCGCAATTCTCAGAAAGCAAGCACCTAACCTGTGATGATGCTCTGGGCAATATCCTTTTCTTGTTAAGCTTTCTACATTACATATTCCTGTTTTTTACATGATGAGAAACATACTGTCAGAAATATTGTCAGGAATTTTGTTCTAAATGGCAAGTAAAAAGCATTTGTTTGGAAAAAAAAAAAAAAAAAAAAAAAAAAAAAAAAAAAAAAATATATATATATAAAAAAATATATATATATATATAAATATATATATATTAAAATATATATATGTGTGTGTGTGTGTGGGGTTTTGTGTGGGGTATGTATATTCACATTATATTTTACTTAACCCACAGAAAGAAAAATGCCCTTTTATTCAAATACAAGGATAATTTAGGTATGTATGTATGTATATATGTATATATATTTATATATATGTATATATATATATATGTATATATATATGTATATATATATATATATATATATATGTATATATATGTATATATATTTATATGTATATATGTATATATATATATGTGTATATGTATATGTATATATGTATATATATGTATATATGTATCGGGCGCGCGCGCATGTGAGCGCGCTCACACACGCGCGTATGTGAGCGCGCGCATGCTCGCTGATTTAAATAATTCTAGGTAAATCGAACCTAGATACGGCGCTCCTGGGCAGCCAAGGCCGGCTGTTGTTGAAAACGAGTACGTTCAACGATGTCGGGGAGGTACCAACTGAGGCTCCAGACGAAGCACCATCCAAACCCCGCCAACTCGCCCTGGGCCAGCGCGTGGGGTGGGGCCCAAACTCCCCAAACATGCAATTGGGGAAGGCCTACGTCCAACAACGGACCCTCAATGGCTGATGAATGAATGAATGAAATGTATATGTGTATATGTATATGTATATGTATATTTATTTGAACAGAGCATTTATATGCATATATATACATATATTTGTCCTGGGTAAGACAATAAACTGCACCCTAGGGTTCCCTTGAACAAGGATAGCACCCTATTAGCTCCCTATACCAGGGTTGCGGTGAACTGTCGGCAGCAGGGCAGTGGATATCTGGTGAAAACACCTTCAGTTCTACTGATTACTGGTTTCACCAAATAATATATCTGGCGTATTACAGTGTAACTGTTTTAAAAGCGGCAGAGATAGTTCCTCCTAATTAGTTGGAGACTGCGAGTTGAGAAGGAGCCGGGGGGATTCCACTCAAACTTTTATTTTCCCCTTTGACAAACCTCTACACCAATGATTAAATACAGAAACGATAATTCATACCACACCCGCCCGTCGCGTGGGTTATAAAGGGGGCCCCGTTAGTTAGTGGGCAACCAGGCTGACAATGTTAAACATGCATCTGGAAGACAAAGAAGATAAGAAAACGGGTCCAATTAAGAAACACATTAAAAAATCGGAACGTGGAACGTAAGGAAAATGAAAGAGATGGGTAAATTACATACTGTCTGTAACGAAATGGATAGAACAACATTAAAATGCTAGGAATCAGTGAGAAAATTTGGGAAAAGTAAGGGAAAGTTTCAAAACTAAAGAAACAAGACAGTTTCTTTTTCTGGAAAAGAAGAAGGAAATTATAGTCACGAGTTGCTATGATTCTACGAAAAAACTGCAATGCACAAATTTGGGTACACCCCAATAAATGATCGATTTTTAAAAGTCAAAAACAAGCAAAACCTCTAATATTAGTATTATACAATGCTACGCACCAACCAATATTGCAAGTGATGAAGAAATGGAATTTTTTTATAACTCTCTCCAAGATACTTTAGACACAATCCCTACAGAGATGTAAAAATAATCATGGGAGACCTCAACCCCCAAAGTAGGAAAAAATAATCTAAAAAATTTAAATACCTGTGGAAAATTCGGCCTTGGAGATATAAAGGGAAAGAGTAAAGATTTATTGAATTCTGTATTAACAATAATTTAGTTATAGCCAATTACATTGTTCCAACACCACCCAAGACACTGTACACGTGGTTTTCACCAGACAAAAGAACACGCAACCAAATTGACTACATTGTGCTGAACCAAAAATGGAAGAGTTGCATAAAAAATTCCAAAACAAGACCTGGTGCCGACTGCAACAGTGACCACCAACTACTAACTATCGACTTTAAAATAAGACAAACAAATTTGAAATACTCAATCAATGTGAAGATGATAAAACACCAAATGAGTTGTGGGAAGAAGGAAAAGAACTCTTGCTGAGCACTGCTTAGGAACTATCGCCAGGAAGAAAAAGACAAATTCCCCCTGGATATCTGAAAAAAAAACTAAGTGAAATTGAAACAAGAAGATGCCTAAAATAAAAAGGTATCAATAATCCAGTTGATAAAGTAATTTACAAAAAAACAAAATAAAAAAATTCAAAGATTTTGCGACAAGATAAGGAAAAATATTTAAATGAACATTGCCAGAGAATTGAAAACTGTTTCTTTTCAATAAGACAACTAAAGAACTCTCCCAAGGAGTACGAAACATCACACGAAATTTAAACCTACAATGGACACTATCAAAATTGAAGATGGACTTGTTTTATGTGATGGAAAGAAGTCAAAGATAGATGGAATCAATATTGTTCCAACTTATCCCAAAAAGAATAAAAATCTAAAAACAACATTAATTAGACTCAATGACACGAGGATGAACCACCGCCACTGCTGACGAAGTTATAAAAGCCATAAAAGAAGTAAGAATAAAAAGAGCCCCGGAATAGATGAAATAACAGCAGAACTAATTAAGAAGCTGGCGAAAGTGTGAATACTTCTTCTACAAACTCTGTACAAAAATATGGAATAAAAGAAAATGGCCAGAAGACTGGGTAAAATCAGTCTTTACTCCCATACCTAAAAAAGGTGACGCACCCCCAATGCAACAATAATAGGAAAATTGCCTTAATAAGTCACAGCGCAAAATTTTTTTTAAAAATTATTGCTGAAAGAATGAAGTTGAAGTTAAGAGAGGAAATTGCAGACGAACAAGCGGGTTTTCGCCCTGGAAAAAAGGGACCAGAACCAGATTCTAAATTTAAATTGATCATAGAGAAAAACAGAGAACATCAAAAAGACCTATACCTGTGTTTCATCGATTATGTGAAAGCTTTTGATACTGGTTGATCACGATATCCTCTGAATAATATGTACGATATGAAGTTTCCAAAACACATCATCCAATTAATAAAAGCCTTGTATGACCCAACAAGCAGCTGTAAGAACCACTTATGGTTTAACAGAATGGTTCGAAGTCAAACAAGGAGTACGACAGGGTTGCATTCTGTCTCCGCACCTCTTTAATATATATTCTGAAACAATTATGAGAGGTGCTCTAGAGAATTTTGAAGGAACTGTGGATGTTGGAGGATACAAAATATCAAAACTGAGGTACGCCGATGATATAGTTTTTTTATTGCCAGCAGTATCACTGAACTACCCAAAAACTACTAGATAAAGTTAGAAGAAGCCCAAAGGGAAAAAGGGTGGCTTGTTTCTTAATGCCAAGAAAACTAAGATCATGAAGATTCAAAGATAAAACCGCAATGAACAATGATGAACATGTTACAATCAATGGAATGATTGTGGAAAATGTGAAAGAGTTCACTTATCTTTGGGGCTGTTTTAACTAATACATATGATGATTCACCGGAGATAAAAAGAAGAATTACCATTGCCAAAAGCGCCCCAATTGCTCTCAATAACATCTGGAAAGACCGAAGCATTACCTTACGGACAAAGCTGAGGTTATTGAACTCATTAGTTTTTTCCCCAAATTTCATCATATGGTTCTTAGTGTTGGGTGTTGAAGTAGATAGACAAGAAAAAGATCAATAGTTTTGAAATGTGGTGTTACAGACGAGTACTGCGTATTAGCTGGACAGAGAAGAAGACGAATGATGAAGTGCTGAGAAAGATAAATTGTGGAGACCGACTGTTTTTGGACATCTTGAACAAGAGGAAATTAAAGTTTATTGGTCATGTAATGAGAAGTAAAAGTATTGAGAAAAACTTGCTGACAGGGATGGTGATAGGAAACAGAGGGAAGAGGCAAACCCAAGACAAAACTGAGCGACAATATCAAAGATATTTGCGGGCTGTCGATGGTATAAGTGGAAAGAAAAGCATAAGATCGAGTTTAGTGGCGAAGGATGGTGGAGAGGTCCACGGCTGCTCAAACATGAGCATACCGTTATTGATTGATTGATATACATATATACAAGTACTTATATGTTTATATACAAAGGTATACACACACACACACACACACACGCACACACACACACACACATACACACACACACACACACCACACACACACACACACACACACACATATAAAAATATAATATATTAATATAATATAAAAAATTATATATATATATATATATATATATATATATATGTATAAATTATATATATATATATTTTATAAACATATATATTTCATACATATATATATATATTTTATATATAAAAATATATATAAAATATATATATGTATGTATGATGTATGTATGTATAGGTATACATATATATATATATATATATATATATATATATATATATATATATATATATATATATAAAATCCACACACATTGCAGGAGTATATGCATTCAGGCACATAGCCCGCGCGTGGTTACCCACACAGATCTGCATATATTGGGTAAGTCAAACCTAGATACCGTAGTGGGTGAGTCTATCGTAGATATGATGGTGTGCTGAGAACCACCAACAATGATTGCCTAAACAACTACTCTCCTGGGGAAGGACCATTGGTCAGCTACCCCGGTATAAAGACCCAGCCAACGACATGATGTCGGTGATAGCACAAATGTGCAATATATATTACATATGTGGTGTGTGTGTGTGTGTGTGTGTGTGTGTGTGTGTGTGTGTGTTTGTGTGTGTGTGTGTGTGTGTGTGTGTGTGTGTGTGTGTGTGACTGTATGACTGTATGCTCAACCCTGTGGAACACCGAGCAAATATTCCTTTAACTGTTTTTGTGCTTCACAAAAAAAGGAAACATATATTACTTTTCCGTTTAACGAGAACGTTCAACACACACATTTTTCATTTTTTTCGTGTTATTTCTGATGAATAGGCAAATGGAAGATAGGAGAGATAGACGGGCAAGGGGAGATAGATAGTTAAATAGATTGGTAGACAGTAGAATATGGATAGACAGAATTGTAATTAGGTAGACGGGTAAGTAGATAGATGAACTGATAGATAAGAGAGACGGATAGACTGAATGATAGTTAATTAGATAAATAGATCGATTGGTAGGTAGATATAATAAAGAAATAGATAAGTAGATAGATTTTGTGTGTGGCTGGGTGTTTATATATGTGCGTTTGTGAATCCTTATACAGTAAACTTAATCCACTAGTAATGGTTAGCGAGGAAACAGAGTACAGACCAGTATAGAAAGATAACATATAAAAAAGTTTTAATCATAAGGTAACTAGGCACAGACTGGCATAAAGTGGTTCCCAAAATTTATCGTGTATATATATGTATTCGTGTGCATGAATGCACATGCACACTGACATGAACACAACCTACACATATATATACATACAATATATATATATATATATTAATATATAATATATATATATAAAATATATAT
>NC_051387.1:47404875-47418062 GCF_015228065.2 Penaeus monodon
TTATATTTTTTATATATATATATAATATATATAATATATATTCTATTTATATATATATGAAAATTAGGTATAATATTTATATTGTAAAAATTTTTTAATGTATTTTTATATAAAAATATATATATTATATAATATATATATATATATAAAATTTTTATTATATATGTTATAATCCTATTGATATGTATTTATAATGTATATTATTAATATGTTGGGGCGCGCGCGTTTTCGCCTCACACAGCCCCCGTATGTGCGCGCGCATCTCGCTGATTTAAAATAATTCTGGGTAAATCAAACCTAGATAGGGCCTCCTGGGCACCAAAGGCCCGGGTGTTGTTAAAAACGAGTACTTAAACGATGTCGGGGAGGACCAACTGGGCTCCAGCGAAGCCCACCCAAACCCCCCCACTCGCCCTGGGCCACCGTGGGGGGGGGCCCAAACTCCCCAAACAGAAATTGGGGAAGGCCTCGTCCAAAAGGACCCTCAATGGCTGTGAATGAATGAATAAAAATGTATATGTTATATGTAATGTTTTTATATTTATTTGAACGACATTTATATGATATATATACATATTTTGTCCGGGGTAAACAATAAACTGCACCCTAGGTTCCCTTGAAAAAAGGAAAGCCCCCCTATTAGCTCCCTATACCGGGGTTTTGCGGTAAAACTGCGCAGCGGGCGTGGATATGGGGTGAAACCCCCTTCGTTCTACTGTTTTACTGGTTTCCCAAAAATATTCGGGCATTACAGTGAAAACTGTTTTAAAAAAGCGGCAGAGATATTTTTCCTCCAATTATTTTTTGGAACTGCGAGTTGAGAAGGAGCCGGGGGGTTCCACTCACTTTTATTTTCTCCTGAAAAACCTCACACCAATGTTTAAAATACAGAAACGAAATTCAACCACATCGCCCTCGGGGTGGGTTATCAGGGCGCTTTAGTTAGTGGGAAAACCCAGGCTGACAATGTTAACTCATTGGAAGACAAAGAAGTAAGAAAACGGTCCATTAAAGAAAACTTAAAAATGGGACGTGGACGTAAAAAATAAAAGGATGGGTAAATTACATACTGTCTGAAACAAATGGATAGTAAAACTTCAAATGCGGGAATCAGTGAGACCAATTAAAAGAAATGAAGTTTAAAAACAAAGAAAAAGACAGTTTTTTTTTCGGGAAAAAGAAAAGGAAATTATAGTCACGGAGTTGCTATGATTCTCACGAAAAAAACTGCAAAATGCACTAATTGGGTACAGCCCAAAAAATGTCTTTTTTTAAAAATCAAAAATAAAAAGCAAAACCTCATAAATTATTATTTACAATGCACGCAAAAACCAATTTCAGTGATGAAGAAATGGAATTTTTTTTTATAACTCTCTCCAAGACTTTAGAAAAACCCCTAACAGAGTGTAAAAATAATCATGGGACCTAAACCCCAAGTGGGAAAAAAATAAAAAAAATTTTTCCCTTGGAAAATTGGGCCTTGGAGATATAAATAAAGGTAAAGATTTTATTGAATTCTGAGTAAAAAAATTTAGTTATACCCTACATTTTTTCCCAAACACACCCAACACTTGTCACGGGGTTTTCACCAACAAAAGAACAGCCCCCAAATTGATACATTTGCTAAACCCAAAAAGGGAAAGAGTTCATAAAAAATTCCAAAAAAAGACCTGGTGCCGACTGAAAACGTGACCACCAACTCAAACTATCGACTTAAAAAAAACAAAAAAATTTTAAAATACTCTCAATGTGAAAGATAAAACACAAATAGTTTGTGGGAAAAAAAAAAGAACTCTGCGAGCACTGCTTGGGAAAACTACGCCAAAAAAAAAGACAAATTCCCCCGGGGTATTAAAAAAACACAAAAATGAAATTAAAACAAAAGATCCCTAAATAAAAGTATCAAAAATCCAGTTGAAAAGTAATTTACAAAAACAAAATAAAAAATTCAAAATTATTGCGACAAAAAAGGAAAATTTAAATAAACATTCCAAAGGAATTGAAACTGTTTCTATCAAAAGACAACAAAAGACTCCCCAAAGGATACGAACTTCACCGAAATTTAAACCTACAAGGGACCTATCAAAACAAAGATGGCTTTTTTATGTATGGAAAAGAATCAAAGATAAGGAATAAATATTGTTCCAATTTAAAAAAAAAAAGAAAAAATCTAACAAAAACATTAAATTTAGACTAATGACAGGGGGATAAACCCCCCCACTGCGGACGAATATAAAGCCATAAAAGAAGTAAAAATAAAAAAGACCCCGGATAATGAAAAAAACAGCGAACTAATTTTGAAAGCTGGCGAAAATGTTTTAATACTTTTTCTACAAATCTTACAAAAAAATTGGAATAAAGAAAAAGGAAAAGACGGGTAAAATCATCTTTACTCCCATACCCAAAAAAGGTGACGACTCCCAAAGCAACAATAATAGGACAAATTCCTTAATAAAATCCGCAGAAAATTTTTTTGAAAATTTTGCTGAAAAGATAAGTTAAGTTAAGAGAGGGGAATTTCGACGAAAAGCGGGTTTTCGCCCTGGGAAAAAGGGACCAGAAACCAGATTTTAATTTAAAATTGATCATAGAAAAAAAAAGAACATCAAAAAAAACTATACCTGTGTTTCTCGATTATAAAGCTTTTGATACTGTTATCACGATATCCTCTGGAAAAATTTTGAGATATGAAAAATTTCCAAAACACTCATCCAAAATAAAGCCTTGTATCCAACAACAAACACTGTAAAAAACCACTTATGGTTTAACAGAAAAGGTTCGAAGTCAAAAGGATACCAGGGTTTCATTCTGTCTCCCGGGGACCTCTTAATTATATTCTGAAAAAAATTATTAGAGGGGGCTCTAAGAATTTTTTAAGGAACTTGGATGTTGGGGGATACAAAAAATCAAAACGAGGGACGGCCGATGTAAGTTTTGATTGCCAGCAGTATCCTGAAAATACAACAACTCAGATAAAGTTGAGAACAAACGAAAGTTTGGGTTTTTCTTAAAGCCAAGAAAACTAAGATCATAAAAATTCAAATAACCGGCAAAGAACTGATGAACTTTCAATCATGGGAAAGGGTTTTGGAAAAAATTTAAAAGTTCACTTATCTTGGAGCTGTTTTTAACTAATACAATATGATTTACCGGAGATAAAAAAAAGAATTACCCTTGCCAAAAGCGCCACAATTTCTCCATAAAACTGGAAAGACCGAAACATTCCTTACGACAAGCGAGGTTTTTGAACTCATTATTTTCCCAATTGCTCAATGGGGTTTTTAGTTTGGGGGTTGAAAAAGATAGACAAAAAAGATCATAGTTTTTTAATGTGGTGTTTTCGACGATACTGCGTATTGCTGGACAGGAAAACAATGATGAATGCTGAGAAAAATTGTGGAGACCGACTGTTGGACATCTTTTAACAAAGGAAATTAAAATTTTTTTGGTATAATGAGAAAATAAAAGTTTGAGAAAAACTTGCTGACGGATGTGATGGGGAAAAGAGGAAGGGCAAACCAAGAAAGACTGAGCGACAATATCAAAATATTTGCGGGCTGTCATGGGATAATGGAAAAAAAAGCATAAAATCGAGTTTTAGTGGGGAAGGATGGTGGGGAGGTCCACGGCTGCTCAAAATGAGCTACCGTTATTTATTGATTGGGTATACATATATACAAGTCTTATAGTTTATATACAAAGGTATACACACACACACACCCACACGCA
Source organism: Penaeus monodon (assembly GCF_015228065.2). Lineage (NCBI taxonomy): Eukaryota > Metazoa > Arthropoda > Malacostraca > Decapoda > Penaeidae > Penaeus > Penaeus monodon. Next base: position 47,408,605 of record NC_051387.1, read on the forward strand.
CACACCACACACACTACACACACACACACAACCACACACCACCAACACACACACACACACATATATATATATATATATATAGATATATCTTTTATATATATATATATATATATATATATATATATGTATATATAGTATAGATATATATGTATCAATATATATATATATATCTATATATATTATATATTCTATATATATATATAAAATAATATAATATATATGTCTTTATAGTATACATACAATATATACTATATATATATATATATATCTATATATATAATAGATATATATATATCAATCCACCACACATTGCAGGAGTATATGCCTTCAAGCACATAGCCCGCGGCGTGGTCCACACAGATCTGGCTATTTGGGTAATCAACCTAGATACCGTAGTGGGTGAGTCTATCGTAGATATGAATGGTGTCTGACGAAACCACCAACAATGATTGCCTAAACAACTACTCTCCTGGGGAAGGACCATTGGTCAGCTACCCCGGTATAAAGACCCAGCCAACGACATGATGTCGTGATAGCACAATTTGTGCAATTTATATTACATATGTGTGTGTGTGTGTGTGTGTGTGTGTGTGTTTGTGTGTGTGTGTATGTGTGTGTGTGTGTGTGTGTGTGTGTGTGTGTGTGTGGTGTGACTGTATCTGTATGCTCAACCCTGTGGAAGCACCAGCGAAATATTCCTTTAACTGTTTTTGGTGCTTCACAAAAAAAGAAGCATATATTACTTGTTTTCCGGGAACGAGAACGTTTCAACACACACATTTTACTTTGTTCGTGTTATTTCTGATGAATAGCAAATAGGAAGATAGGAAAGATAGACGGGCAGGTAGATAGATAGTTAAATAGATTGGTAGCAGTAGACATATGGATGACAGAATTGTAATTAGTTAGACTGATAAGTAGAGAGATAACTGAAGATTAACAGAGAGACGGATAGACTGTGATGATAGTTTACTTATAGACATAGATAGATTGGTAGTAATATATAAAAAATAGATAAGTAGATAGATTTTGTGTGTGGCTGGGTGTTTTTATATATGGCGTTTGTGAATCCTTATCATGTAAACTTAATCCACTAGTAATGGTTAGCGAGGAACAGAGTACAGACCATTAATAGAAAGATAACATATAAAAAAGGTGTAATCATAAGGTAACTAGGCACAGACTGCCTAAAGTGTTCTATTTTATCGTGTATATATTGTGTCGTGTGCATGATCACATGCACACTCACATGAACACAACCTACACATATATATTACGTAATATATATATATATATATAGATATATATATATATATATATATATATATATATATAGATCGAGCAATCACGGTATGCGCATGTTTGAGCAGCCGTGATCTCTCCACATCCTTCGTCACTCACCATCGACAGCCGCAAATATCTTTGATGTTGTCGCTCAATCTTGTCTTCGTTTTGCTCTTCCTCTGTTTTCCTTTACCTCCCTCAGCACGTTTTTCTCAACGAGATTTACTTCTCATTACATGACCAATAACTTTAATTTCCTTTGTTCCGAATGTCCAACATCCGATCTTACAATTTATTTTTTCTTAGACACTTCATCATTGTTTTCTTCGCTGTCCAGTAATACGTATCTCGTCTGTAACACCACATTTCAAAACTATTGATTTTTCTTGTCTATCTACTTCCAGCACACAAGCACTCAGAACCATGTGATGCAATTGGGAACTAATGAGTTCAATACCTCAGCTTTGTCCGTAGGTAATGCTTCGGTATTTCCAATGTTATTGATAGCAACTGTGCGTTTTTGGCAATGGTAATTCTTTTTTATCTCGTGAATCATCATATTGTAATTAGTTAAAACAGCCCCAAGATAAATGAACTCTTTCAACATTTTTCCACAATCAGTCCATTGATTGTAACATGTTCATCATTGTTCATTGCGTTATCCTTTGAATCTTCATGATCTTGTAGTTTTCCTGGCATTAGAAACAAGCCTCCTTTTCGCTTGCTTCTCTACTTTAGCTAGAGTTGTTGTAGGTCAGTGATACTGCTGCAACCAAAACTATATCATCGGCGTACTTTTAGAATTTGATATTTTGTATCCTCCAACATCTCCATTCCTTCAAAATTCTCTAGAGCACCTCTCATAATTGGTTTCAGATATATGTTAAAGAGGTGCGGAGACGGAATGCAACCCTGTCGCACTCCCTTGTTTGACTTCGAACCAGTCTGTTACCTTAATGGTTCTTACGTTCTTGTTGTTGGTCAATACATGCTTTTATTAGTTAGATGATGTGTTTTTGGAAACTTCATATCGTCATGTTATTCCAGGATATCGTGATCACATATTAAGCTTTCAAGTAATCATGCAACACAGGTATAGGTCTTTCTGATGTTCTCTGTTTTCTCTATGATCAATTTTGATTTCAGAATCTGTTTCTGTACCTTTTCCAGGGCGAAAACCTGCTTGTTCATCTGCATTTTCTTTCTCCTAACTTCCAACTTCATTCTTTCACATAATTTTCACAAATTTTGCTGCTGGACTTATTAAGGCAATTGTTCCTGTTATTGTTTGCACTGGAGTGCGTCACCTTTTTAGGTATGGAGGTAAAAGACCTGATTTTTACCCAGTCTTCTGGGGGCCCGCTTTCATCCATATTTTTTATACAAAGTTTGTAGAAGAAGTAATTTTCAGACACTTCGCCCGCTTCTTGATTAGTTTCTGCTTATTTTCTATTCCCAGCTCTTTTTATGGCTTTTAATAACTTCGTCTAGCAGTGGCGTGGATCATCTTCACTGTCATTGAGTTAATTAATGTTGTTGTTAGATCTTATTCTTTTTGTCTAGGTTGGAACAATATTGATTTCCATCTATCTTTGACTCTTTTCCATCCATAAACAAGTCCATCTTCAGTTTTGATAGTGTCCATTGTAGGTTTAATTTTCGTGTGATGTTTCGTACTCCTTTGTAGAGTTTCTTTAGTTGTTTATTGATAGAACAGTTTTCAATCTCTCAATGTTCATTAAATCGTTTTCCTATCTTGGTCCGCATAATCTTTGAAATCTTTGTCACTTTGTTTTTTGTAAATTACTTTTTCAACTGGCTTATTGAGACCCTTTGATTTTTAGACATCTTCTTGTTCAATTTCACTTAGTGTTTTTTCAGATATCCAGGGGGATTTGTCTTTTCTTTTGGCGATAGGTTTCTTAAGCAGCGCTTAGCAAGAGTTTCTTTTCCTTATTCCACAACTACATTTGTGTTTATCGTCTTCACATGATTGCGTACTTCAGATTTGGTTTGACACTGTAATTTGTAATTGTTACAAGAGTTTGTATCGACTTTATAGGTGTGTTGGACGCTCCATCTTTTTGAGTCATTATTTGAAAGGCGATAGTTAGAGTTGGTGTCACTGTTTGCAGTCGGCCACCAGGTCTTGTCTTGGCATTTTTTTGCAACTTTTCCTTTTTGGTTCGCACAATGTGTCGATTTGGTTGGCTATACTAGATTATTAGTACTACAGAATTCAATACATCTTCACCTCTTTCTTATATCTCAAAGCCGAATTTTACCAAGCTGTATTTTTTAGATCCATTTTTTCCTACTTTGGCGTTGAGGTCTCCCATGATTACTTTTACAATCTCTGTTAGGGATTGTGTCTAAAGTATCTTGAGAGTGTTATAAAAAAATTCCATTCTTCATCACTTTGCAATGTTGGTGGTGCGTAGCATTGTATAATACTAATGTTATGAGGTTTGCTTTGTATCTGACTTTTAAAATTCGATCATTTATTGGGCTGTACCCAATTAGGGCATTTGCAGTCTTGGTTTTGAAACTTCATTACGTTTCCAATTGGTCTCCCTGATTCCTAGTATGTTGATGTTTTGTGATCGATCCATTTCGTTACAGCAGTATGTAATTTACGCGCCCTTTGATTAACCACCGACGGGCGATGTGGCATGAACTATCATTTTTTGTATTTATCATTGGTGTAGAGGTTTGTCAGGAGAAAAAGAAAAGTTAGTGGAATCCCCAGGCTCCTTCTCACTCGCGTCTCCACTACTAGGGAACTATCTCTGCCGCTTTTAAAAACTGTTACACTGTAATACGCCATACATTATTATTTGGTGAAACCAGTATCGTGAACCGAAGGTAGTTTTTTTCACCATATTATCCCACTGCCCTGCTGCCGACATTTCACCGCAACCCTGTCATAGGGAGCTAATAGGGTGGTCTATCTTTGTTCAAGACCCATGGTGCAGTTTATTGTCTTACCCCAAGGACAAATTAATATATATATATATATATATATATATATATCTATATATATATTATATATAGTATATCTATGATTATAATGATATATTTATATACACCACCATATATATACATACATACATAAATATATCTATATATATATATATATATATATAGTAAATATATATTATTATATTTTTTAATTTATATAAAAAAAAATAAAAATTACTTATTTTAATTGAAACAATATATACATATATAGGAAGAGAGAAATATAAGCCATAGATATCCATTATGCATATTACGATGTAATATATATAGCTATAGAGACATATACAAAATATATATATATATATATATATATATCATATATATACTATATTACTCATAATTCTATACTCTCATATAAATATATATGTGTGTGTGTGTGTGTGTGTGTGTGTGTGTGTGTGTTTCTAGAGATGCGTGATGTATATGTGTGTGTGTGCGTATACATGTATATGTATGTGTTGTGTTTATCTTATATAACATATATTGAATATTTCTATATAAATATAAATATATATATGATAGAAAGCAGCTTCGATCCACCTGGTTTCATATATAGGTGTGTGTGGTATATATATCTTTCTCTCTCTCTCTCTCTCTGTAGCACTGCAGAGCAAATTAAAAGTTTTATCAGTAATAATTAGATAACTAGGCTAAAATATATTGTTATCTTCACCAGTGAAAGACATATTGCAGTCTATAAAACTAAAACTAAAAAAAAAGAAAAGACATGGATTTATCTGAGATAATAGCTTTTGTTTATATGCCACATTTATTTCTTCACGCAGTAACTTACATCGAAAAGAATATGACACTACTAAATAGCTGATGCTGCTTGCAAACGTTTTTAAATTATAGCACAATCAGCCTGGTACAATAAAGATTAACGCTATTAAATCAAAATGGTACGTTAGGCAAGTGTAATTGCCATGTAAAACTTCATCTTATTTGCATCCCATAAAAAGTGTGACAAAAAATCTTTTCATTCTCAGTCCTTCTATAGAGTAACTAAACTCACTTACGACTAAACCAAGGATACTGGATTCGTAGACAGTATACAATATGCTTATACGCAAGGATGGTGTTAGAAGTATTAGTTGATGAAACATCTATCAAAGAAACAAAACCAAAACCAAACACGCACACAATGGCCAAAACCTATAAGGTAAGCAAATGCAGCGTATTACTACCTCCACGAAGTGACGTTGGCTGAAAACATGGCAGCCACTGTGCTCATTTACCAATATACAAATTAAGAGAGCTATATCGGAAGTAATCAAGCTAATTTTGTTTCGAAACGTAATGCAGCTTGGTTGTTCACCTTTTGTCCCTTTTTCCTCAAATTTTCAAGGCTAATTTCCATTATTTCAGCTAGCAGGAATTGCCGCTGAGAGCAGCAGATAAGCTGTGACTAAAACAGTACATGAGAAATAAACAAGCTTTATGGCTTACACATATATGATTTCACCTTGAACACCGGCCCATCTCACCACTAATGGTGAGTAATAGTCGCATAAGCCGAGTATCAGTGCAGTTGCCCCGTTCCTTACTTCCGAGGTCCCTGGGTTCGTCACGCCACAGTCGAGCTCACAGAAAACAGCACGCCATTGCAATCTCGTTGAAGCAGGTGACATCGCGACAGAAGCGTTGAATAAAAGACACGAAATCCACATGGAGTCAAAGGAGGGCACAGTGCCTCGTGTACCGATATTCCTGAGGTATAAAACGTTGATGAATCGCATTTCCTGCAAAATATTAAAATGTTATTGTGCGAATTCCCTACTGTGTCAGGAATGTGCTAATTTGATATTTAATTCAACTGGCATATGTTTGTTAGTGAATAAACATTTATTGTTAAGTAGCTATATAACAAATTTTCCAGTTTCTAGAGTAGGACGTAATATCAAACTGATACTTCTCACAAAGTAAGGCTTTTATAAACCAAATAACTTTTAATGTTTAAGGGATATTGTTTCACTTTCTACTTCGCCCGTTGTAAATTCGTGACAGAAGGCATTATTCCTCACGCTCTTAGTACATGGAAGCGAGACAATGAAACAGAAGTAGAAATCCTAATAGAATCACACAAAAAAAGTAAAATTACCTTAACTTGCGTAAAACTCTGGGCGGTACCGGTCTGGCATGCAGCCGGAAGGTGTCATACCTATGTCATCTTCGTCCCCTTGGTCATCGAGCCATCATGCGGAAGCCCACAGCGAACGTTCGTCCTGGCAGTTGGCCTGAGCTGATATCAAGGCAGTTGATCAAAATATTATGTACTCAGGACATAGAATTATGTATTTCTGAATGCATTGTTTTTTCTTTCTTTGTTTCCTTTCTTCTTTGGCTCAAAGAGGCCCAATATTATATGGAAACTGGTATATTCCTAATATATATTGCATATGCATAATAAATAGATAACTGTGAGTGATATCATATTTATAAAAATACTAACGTTCGAAAGTGTCAGGGTTCGACTTGGAAAAAAGACGAGAAGAACGTCAAAGTCAGCGGAAAAACCCAGAGGAAACATACGAAAAGGTTTACTGCTAAAGGCACTAAATTACACTACACATATACATAAGCAAATATGTACATCAGGAGCGTGGAGGAGAGAGCATCCAGCAGAGCAGGCGAGGTCTATGGCGGAAGGGAGCACACAAGTCAGAAGTCACGGACAACTACTGAATTTTTTGGCTGGTGCTCCTTTTATGTGTCGCGCCGATGTATAGGCCCGATACCCTCGTTCCCCACGAGGCGTGTCCGGCATGTCCTCGGAAGCAGCTCCTCCGGTATGTCTTCGGCAGGAAGTCCTCCGGCATGTCCTCGGCAGGCAGCTCCTCCGGCAAGTCCTCGGCAGGCAGCTCCTCCGGTATGTCTTCGGCAGAAGCTCCTCCGGCATGTCCTCGGCAGGCAGCTCCTCCGGCAAGTCCTCGGCAGGCAGCTCCTCCGCATGTCCTCGGCATGCAGCTCCTCGGCATGTCCTCGGCAGGCAGCTCCTCCGGCAGTCCGTTGCCCACCAAGACCCTTGGGCGGGCATCCCACGCCAACTGGTCGTTCAGGAGCACGTCCAGCACCCTACCAGTTGCTCCTCCTGCGCGTCCTGGGCAGGCAGTTCCTCCGGTGCGACTTCGGCAGGTAGCTCTTCAGACAGCCAGATGCTCATCATATCCTTGGGCGGGCATTCCACGCCAACTGGTCGTTCGGGTACACATCCTGCACCCACCAGTTGTAAAAGCGGACATGCAACGGCGGCTAACTCCTCCGACTTACGTGCAGTCGCTGGCGTGGTTTTTCACCGTCGGCTGAGGCTTCCTTGACCGCGCCTGCTTCTTCCGACGCCGTTCCCCGGGAGTCTCCCACGCTTTTGTCTGTCTTGCCGACAAGTTTCCCACTGCGACGGGTCCTTGGGCAGACGGATCGCGTCCAGTGCGACTCCGTGTCATGTCGCTCCTCTGGCCAGCGTTCTACTCCGGGACTTGAGTTTCCCGGACGACGTGCTCCCTCGCGTAAGGAGGGTCCAGAGCAAGGCCAAAAGTGGGGACCCACGTTCCTCCATAGCGCTTGCTCTGCCTCCCGACACCTGTCCTCTTCGCGGTTCCTGCAAGCTGCTCTTCCCGCAGCTGCCTCTGTATCTCCCGTTTCCGGTAGCAACAGGCCAGCTGCTCGCGTCTGATCCTCTCCCTGCTCCTGTATGTAGGGTAAAAAGGCCATGCCTTCAAGGTTCAGCAGTTCACCTTCCTGCATGTAGTCCCACATGGTACCGTTTTTCCAGACCATCTGATCCTGGCAAGGTCGCCAATGTCAGGTTCACTTATAAAAAAGATATACAGAAATCAGAGCGGTCGAGGTCAACGGAAAAACACAGAGGAAACATACAGAAAGGTTTACTAATAAAGGCACTAAATTACCTACACATATACATAAGTAATATGTACAATCAGGAGCGTGGGAGAGAGAGGATCCAGTGGAGCAGGCGAGGTCACATGGCGAATGGAGCACACAAGTCAAAAGTCACGGGACAACTACTGAATTTTTGGCTGGTGCTCCTTTTATGTGTCGCGCCGATGTATAGGCCCGATACCCTCCTTCCCCACGAGGCGTACGAGCCAATCGGGAAGGACCTAATCCCGCCTCACAGAGTGAGGTAAACATCGGCGAAGGTCCAGAGTAATCTCGCAGTTGTGACAGAGAGATACGTTTCTTTTCAGACTGCTTTGTTTATATAAATATATTATCTCCGACTGCATGACAATAGTCACAAAGCACAACGCATGAGAAATAATTTAACGCCTGCTCTTTATTCTAGAGAGGTTTCGAAGCTTCATTCATCACAAAGTTAAATTGTGAATGATTGTACATACCACTTACATAAGACCCTCGTCATTTTAAACTGATATAGAAGTTCTAAGCCATTTGTATGCGGCCACTGATAATCAGTGGTTCTGGAAACTTGCCATATATAGAAAAGGATCTGGTAGCTGGTGGGTATATGCACACGACACACACACACGCACGCATGCACGCGCGCATACATGTGTGTGTGTGTGTGTTTATATAAGATATATCATTTGAAACTTAAAACATTTTCATACGAGACTACGAGACCCACAATAAGATGTATACCTACACCTTAGCACTGCGTCACTGAAGCCAAGGTTAAATGTAATTGGAGTTGTGACAGTGCCTGCGAGGTCCTTACAGTATAGCTCCATCCCGGTCATACCGCAATCGTCTTGAGCGAGTCCAGGTCCACCATACACATCTTCCTTTCGTGAAAGAAATGGAGACAAACGTTAATAATGGAATGTCTCACGTGCCCATTTACCAAACCTAGTAAAAGTATTTTAGAGGTGATACGTCGTACTAAAATGTACTCTTTGGTATCTGTGTTATTATTAAATGCTCTTAAATTCTCTGGTGTCGTTCATAATCCTCAACCAAACTGATGACGTCACAGTAGGCATTTGTCTGCTGCTCTTGCAGATGACAGAACAATGACAGTAAACAAGCCGCAGAGGATAAGTTCAATTGGAAATTCAGATTTGTGGGCGTGGCCAAGAAAGTGAGAATAACGTTTGCGCAAGAAGAGGGAGAAAGAGAGAGAAAATATGTAAAGGAACAAAAAAATAAAAGGGGGGAAAAATAGACATGAA
>NC_051387.1:47418162-47426988 GCF_015228065.2 Penaeus monodon
TTAAAACCCCCTAAAATTTTAAAAAAAAAACAAAAAAAAGGAAGCCTTTATTAATCTGGAGAATAATGATTTTGTTTATTAGCCACACATTTATTTCTTCACGCAGTAACTTACATCGAAAAGAAATATGAACTACTAAATGCTGAGGGCTGCTGTGCAAACTTTTTAAAATTTAGCACAAATCAGCCTGGGAAAAATAAAGATTAACGCTATGAAATCAAAATGGTACGTGTAAGGCATTTAAATGCAATGTAAAATTTTCATTTTATTGTGCATCCCATAAAAAGTGTGAAAAAAAATCTTTTCTTCTCATTCCTCTCAGAAGTAACTGAAAACTCAACTTACACAAAACCAAAAGGGATACTGGATTCGTAGACAGTATACAATATGCTTATGAAGAAGGATGGTGTAGAAGTATAGTGATGAAACATCTATAAAAGAAAGAAAAAACAAAACAAAAAACACGCACACATATGGCCAAAACCTAGAAGGTAGCAAATAGCACTTTAAATTACTACCTCCACGAAAGTGAACGTTGGCTGAAAACAATGGCAGCCACTGTGCTCATGTACCAATATCAAATTATAGAGAGCTATAGGGAAAAAGTAGCAAAGCGTAATTTTTGTTTCGAAAAACGGAAATGCAGCTATGGTTTGTTCACCTTTTGTCCCTTTTTCCTCAAATTTTCAAGGCTAATTTTCATTATTTCAGCTAGCAGGAATTGCCGCTGGAGAGCAGTAGATAAAGCTGATTCTAAAACAGTACATGAAAATAAACAAGTTTATGGCTAACACATATATGATGTTCCCCTTTGGGAAAACCCGGCCCCATCATCACAACTAATGGTGAGTATAGTCGCATAAGCCGAGTGATCAGTGCAGTGCCCCGTTCCTTCCTTCCGAGGTCCTGGTTCGTCATGCCACGGGTCGAGGCTCACAGAAAACAGCACGCCATTGCAATCTCGTTGAAGCAGGTGACATCGGCGACAGAAAGCGGTTGATACAAGACACGAAAACCACAAATGAGAGTCAAAGGAGGGCACAGTGCCTCGTTGTACCCGATTCGAAGGATAAAAAGTTGATGAAATCGCATTTCCTGCAAATATTAAAATGTTTATTGTGCGAATTCCTACTGTGTCAAGGAATGGGGCTAATTTGATATTTAATTCAAACTGCATATGTTTGTTAGTGAATAAACATTTATTGTTTAAGTAGCTTAATAACAAATTTTCCAGTGTTCTAGAGTAGGACGTAATTCAAACTGTACATCTCAACAAAGTAAGCTTTATAACCAAATAACTTTAAATGTTAAGGGATATGTTTCAAACTTTTACTTCGTCCGGTGTAAAATCGTGACAGAAGCATTTTCTCACAGCCTCTTAATACATGAGCGAGCAAATGAAACAGAAGTAAAAATACTAATAGAATCACACAAAAAAAGTAAAAATTACCTTTAACTTGCGTAAAACTCTGGGCGGTACCGGTCTGGCAATGCACCCGGGAAAGGTGGTCATACCTATGTCATCTTCGTCCCTTGGTCACGAGCCACTTCATGGGGAAAGCCCACAGCGAACGTGTCGTCCTGGCAGTTGGCCTGAGCTGAATATCAAGGGCGTTGATCAAAATATTTATGTACTCAGGACATAAGATTTTATCAATTTCTGAATGCATTGTTTTTTCTTTTCTTTTTTTCCCTTTTCTTCTTTGGTTTCAAAGAGGCCCAATTTTATAATGGAAACTGGTAATTTCCTAATATATATGCATATGCATAATAAATAGATAACTGTGATGTGATATCATATTTATAAAAATTACCATATACGTTCAAAAGTGTCAGGGTTCGACTTGGAAAAAAGACGAAAAAAACGGTCAAAGTCAGCGGAAAACACCAGAGGAAACATACGAAAAGGTTTACTGCTAAGGCACTAATTACACTACACATTACATAAGAATATTACAATCAGGAGCGTGGGGAGAGAGAGCATCCAGCAGAGCAGGCGAGGTCATATGGCGGAAGGGAGCACACAAGTCAGAAGTCACGGGACAACTACTGAAATTTTTTGGGTGGTGCTCCTTTTATGTGTCGCGCCGATGTATAGGCCCGATACCCTCGTTCCCCACGAGGCGTGTCCGGCATGTCCTCGGAAGGCAGCTCCTCCGGTATGTCTTCGCAGGAAGCTCCTCCGGCATGTCCTCGGCAGGCACTCCTCCGGCAAGTCTCGCAGGCAGCTCCTCGGTATGTCTTTTGGCAGGAAGCTCCTCCGCATGTCCTCCCCCAGGCAGTCCTCTGACAAGTCCTCGGGAGGCAGCTCCTTCCGGTATTCCTTTGGCAGGAAGCTCCCCCGTATGTCCTCGGCAGGCAGCTCCTCCGGCAGTCCGTTGCCCACCAGACCCTTGGGCGGGCATCCCACGCCAACTGGTCGTTCGGGCGCACGTCCAGCACCCACCAGTTTTTCTCCTCCTGCGCGTCCTGGGCAGGCAGTTCCTCCTGCGCAGGCGGCTCTTCCGGCACATCCTGGGCAGGCGACGACTCATCCGCGTGTCCTGGGCAGGCGGTTTCTCCGGTGCGACTTCGGCAGGTAGCTCTTCAGACAGCCAGATGCTCATCATATCCTTGGGCGGGCATCCCACGCCAACTGGTCGTTCGGGTACACATCCCGCACCCACCAGTTGTAAAAGCGGACATGCAACGGCGGCTAACTCCTCCGACTTACGTGCAGTCGCTGGCGTGGTTTTCACCGTCGGCTGAGGCTTCCTTGACCGCGCCTGCTTCTTCCGACGGCCGTTCCCCGGGAGTCTCCTACGCTTTTGTCCGTCTTGCCGACAAGTTTCCCACTGCGACGGGTCCTTGGGCAGACGGATCGCGTCCAGGTGCGACTCCGTGGTCAGTCGCTCCTCTGGCCAGCGTTCTACTCCCGGGACTTGAGTTTCCCGGACGACGTGCTCCCTCGCGTAAGGAGGGCCAGAGCAAGGCCAAAAGTGGGGACCCACGTTCCTCCATAGCGCTTGCTCTGCCTCCCGACACCTGTCCTCTTCGCGGTTCCTGCAACGCTGCTCTTCCCGCAGCTGCCTCTGTATCTCCCGTTTCCGGTAGCACAGGGCCAGCTGCTCGCGTCTGATCCTCTCCTGCTCCTGTATGTAGGGTAAAAAGGCCATGCCTTCAAGGTTCGCAGTTCACCTTCCTGCATGTAGTCCCAATGGTACCGTTTTCCAGACCATCTGATCCTGGCAAGGTCGCCAATGTCAAGGTTCGACTTATAAAAAAGATATAAGAATCAAGCGGTCGAGGTCAACGGAAAAAAACCAGAGGAAACATACAAAAAGGTTTACCAATAAAGGCACTAAATTACACTACACATATACATAAGTAAATATTAAAATCAGGAGCGTGGGAGAGAGAGGATCCGTGGAGCAGGCGAGGCCCAAAATGGCGAAGGGGAGTACACAATCAAAAGTCACGGGAAAACCCTACTGAATTTTTGGCTGGTGCTCCTTTTATGTGTCGCGCCGATGTATAGGCCCGAACCCTCCTTCCCCACGAGGCGTACGAGCCAATGGGGAAGGACCAAATCCCGCCTCACAGAGTGAGGTAAACATCGGCGAAGGTCCAAGTAATCTCGCAGTTGTGACGAGAGATATGTTCTTTTCAGACTGCTTTGTTTATATATATCTCCGACTGCATGACTATACAATCCAAAGCAAAACGCAGAGAAAATTTAACCCCTGCTCTTTATTCTAGAGAGGTTTCGAACTTCATTCATCACAAAATTATATTGTGAATGATTGTACATCCACTTACATAAGACCCTCGTCATTTTAAACTGATAAAGAAGTTCTAAGCCATTTGTATGCGGCCACTGAAATCATGGTTCTGGAAACTTGCCATATATAGAAAAGGATCTGGTAGCTGGTGGGTAATGCACACGCACACACACACACGCCGCATGCACGCGCCCCATACATGTGTGTGTGTGTGGGGTTTTATATAAGAAAATATATCATTTGAAAGTTAAAACATCTTCATACGAGACTATGAGGCCCACAATAAATGTATACCTACACCTTGCACGGGCGTCACTGAACCCAAAGGGTTTAAATAAAATAGGAGTTGTGACAGTGCCTTGCGAGGTCCTTACAGTACAGCTCCATCCGGTCATACCGCAATCGCCCTTGAGCGAGTCCAGGCCACCATACCATCTTCCTTTTGTGAAAAAAATGGAGACAAACGTTAATAATGGAATGTCTCACGTGCCCATTTACCAAACCTAGTAAAGTATTTTAGAGGTAAATCCGTCGTACTAAAATGTACTTTTTGGTATCTGTGTTATTATTAAATGCTCTTAAATTCTTGGTGTCGTTCAATAATCCTAAACCCAAAAACTGATGACGTCACAGTAGGCATATGTCGCTGCTCTTGCAGATGACAGACAACAGATGACAGTAAACAAGACGCAGAGGAATAAGTTCAAATTGGAAATTCAGATTTTGGGCGTGGCCAAGAAGTGAGAATAACCGTTTGCGCAAGAAGAGGGAGAAAGAGAGGAAATATGAAAAGGGAAACCAAGAAAAATAAAGGGGAAAGATAGACATGATAAATCATTTGGTAGGATATAAAGAAGCAAAGGAAGAAAGGGTGGATGCACGAGGGAAGCGAAAAAAAAAAAAGGGTAGGAATAGATGAATAAATGAAAAGTGAATAAATGGGACATAAAAAGTGGAAAGAGAAAGGTTGTAGAAGACTGATCAAGAGATAAGTTAGGGAAGGTTTAGGGGTATGGACTGCCTCTTCTGACGTCATCAAGGTACTTCACTCTCTTTTCTAAATTTTGCAGCCTATGTGGCGGCTCTAAAATGGGTTATTATGGCCATTCGGATATATTTGTTGATTAAATATCACATGGTACCAAAGTTTTTTTCCCAAAAATGCATCTCTGGTACAAGCTGCAAGAAACATTATATTTCTAGTTACATTGAGGAAATTCGAACCTTCACTGTAAGTACAATAAAGAACAAAGCGAGAGAAAGAAAAACCCTCCTTCACCTCTTTTGTGCCCAGGTGTCCTCCCATTGGCCCTCTCTCTCAAGACGCGACGGGATCACTTACCCAAGCCCTCATTCCGTAAACAAGGAACCTTTCGTCACAGTACTTGTAGTCCGACCACTGCCCCCAAAGGCCATGCTGGTCGTTGCGGAGGGAGATCACGGCTGTGGATTAGAGCTTTATCAGAAAGGATATTCAGCCAAAAGACGAAGGGAAACGTTCGTGTAAATCTGCTAAGGAAAACGAATTCTGAAAAAAAATTGCTGTGATATAAGAGGAAGTATGCTAATGAACTGTATGCTCATCAGACCGCACTCTTTAAAGTTGAAATACTTTTTCCTCAATGTATTTTCTCACAAAATGGCAATACAAACAGGGACTATGAAGCATTTTCCTTCATAAGGATTGGTCCACCTCACCACCAAATGGCACATAACTATAAATCCGAGTCTTGCTCGAAGAAAGTGTTGGAATTCAGAGGGAGCGATGTCGCAATTGTTTGAGCTTGAATTTGTTTGTAGTTGTAAACATCACAAGCTTGGTTTTGGACGCAGCCTGGCAGCACATGCTAGTCGACTCCTGGTTGAGAAAAGGTAGAGAAGCAATTAAGAGTCAGCAGAATAAGGGCGGTTAGGTAATTAACAAAAGGGTGAATGTCCATGATGGAACAGACCAAGGGAGGAAGTGCAGTAGAACTGGCCATTTCACTTCCCCTCATTTCGCCGTTACTTACGTTTCACTGAAGGTAGCAATCACGGTGCTACTCTATAGCCAACAATACTATTTTAAAGTTAGAGTATTTCCCCTCTCCCTCTATGTTCTTCAGCAGAGCGACTAAAGCAATGAGCAAGAAGGGACTGGATCTCGTTATCGCCATTGAGGTACTTGATTCTCTTCTCTCTAAATCCCTTATTTGGTGTGGAATACGGAGTGAGGGACCCTGTACACACACTATCTCTGGCTGAACTGGTATGCCGATCGTTCATCGCATGTTTTGGCTTCGAAAAACCCCACTTTGATTCCGCGTCAATTATTAACTGTCGTCGTAGGCGCCAGGTACATTAATTTTATTACCGCTTTTTTTATGCTTTATACTTTCTAATTAAAAATCTTAATGGTTTGCAATTTGAATTTCTGTTAATCATTTATTTGTATATTTATATATTCAATTAATTTTTATTTAAGCTAGTTATTCCAAAAATATTTCTCTGTCAGTTTTTTCTTTGCACGGCGTGTTTGATGTATACTTGCGAGTTCTTTTGCGCGTTCTGTTTGTTTTGTGTTAATTTGCTAACTTTTCGTCGGCATTCCGACTTCCGACTCATAAACACGATGTCTGTGTCCTTGTTAATCATTTTCATTTTTGGTGGATAACATGTGCCCGGCAGTTTTTGAGAAAAATAAATCACCCCATCTTTTGTAAGGATTAAAAAATACATGAGGATTCTGTTTCAACCTATTGTTTGCCCTTTTTATTTTCATGTGTTGATAGCATCATGTTGTAATAAAAGGTATACAAATTTTAACGTTTTTATTTTCAATTTAGAGAAAAATATTGCTTCACGCAATAACCGTTCACATAGTGTAATCAGAATTTGACAAGAACGTTATGGGAGACAAAAATAGAAAACGGGGAGGAGAAGTGGCGAGAGACGAGAAACTGAGCATGTGGCAGCTACATTTGTGTATATATAAATAAATATATATATATATATATATATATTTGTATATATATATATATATATATATTATATGTATATATATTATATGTTGTTGTGTGTGTTGTGTGTGTTGTGTGTTTATGTATGTATGTATTATTATGTATGTTATGTATGTATTATAATGTATGTATGTATATGTGTGTATGTGTATATATATGTATATATATGCACATATATGCATATATACATATATATGTATATATATAATGTACTATATAATGTCTTTCATTTCTTTCAATTTTCATTTGTCAGGGATATGTAATGTGATATAATATAAATATTCTACATCTATGACCTAATGTGATCCTAAGAAATATCTCTCACACTTAGGTAATATGGGAAAACATGTGAACATTTCACTAGATCTTCCTGTTATAGCAACAAAATATTTATCTTGAAAATCTACACTATCATGGATAATATAGTGTATAAATGCTTTCATATTAATAGGGCCATAGCTAAGAAGACGAGGCTCAGGTTAATCTTTCGTATGCCACGCTTTTAATCAACACATTCTATATGCCATACACAGACAAGAATAGTCATTATTTGTTATTATTATTATATTATCTATGCCTTAGCCCAAGTTCCATCACCACGAATGAAATACGGGAAGTATCTCCAGCAGATTCATGCTTTCTTTTTTGTTTGAACAATCAATTTACTTCCTGTGTAATTATAATTGAATATGAGGCATAAGCTCATCGATTCTTTTAAATGTAATTAATTCAAATAATAAAAAGAGACATATTAAAACATTTAAAGAGTGTGACGTTCGAAACCGATGTCGATAGAAGTAGGATAACTAAGAACTTGTATTTACTGCTTTTTCCCTTTAATAATATCATAATAAAGATATAATTGATAATTTAAATAAGTAGGGCGGAGTCGAACCTTTGACAAGTGTAAAACCAATGGCAGCATTGCTGTGGCGCGAGTGAGATTAGCGACAGCTTCTAGTATCGTCAGACAGTTGTTTTTTGTCAGCAGAAATGTCTTTGATTTCATAAAGGTTCTTCTCATTAAAGTTTAGAAAAGGAACAGTGTTTTTATCCATTTTGTCCATATTATCTGCCCAACGTTTCAATATATATAGATAGGAAAATACAGTCATTGAAAATGATATAGAGAACTATTTGACATGAAAAGTAAATAAGAAGTGAATTTTGGGACGACAGACAATGTCTCTATATCTATTACAGTTTAGAAATCAGTAGTTTTAAACAGTTTTAATTAGTCTTAAGTCATTGAGATATGAAATGAAAACAGCAAGAAATACAGACATCCCCAAATTAATGTCTAAAAAATTGTTAAATATAGTACTTCTACACTATCCAGGACCAAGGAATATATATTTCAAATATATTTCCAAAGTGGAATTCTTAGTCTAAAATATTCGTTCTTGAAAAAAAAAACTCGCATATGCTCCAGCACTTCCTCACTGCCACATAAATTGCCAACACCCTCAGTCATTCGTCATTATCAAATGAAGAAAGACACATGCAGTCTGTTTTTTATGGTATTGGTGACTTTAGAATGTTTTATCTTCTGTTTAACTTTGCTGAATACTGGATTGTCAATCTGTTCTTTAATTTCGTATCAAATTGTTATCAAAGATTATATAGCTATAAAACGTGAAGTGTGAAATATTTAGAATATATTGGTTACTGAAAAAATGTGGCACAAAGGAGTAAATCTGGTATTTAACATACTTTCATCAATTTTCAAAGAATTATATTAACATTCATTCGTTCGAGGATTTGTATATATGTATGTGTGTATAAGTATATCAGCATATTTCTATCAGTCTGTCTGCCTGTCTATTTGTCTATCTATTTATCTATCTGTCTATCTATCTCTCTATATATCTATATAGATAGATAAATATCAATATATCTGTGTGTGTGTGCATTATAATTAAACCTACTATAAAAAAAAGATAATTGATACTGATAAAGTCCTTGAATCTTGTGCTTGATTAATAATTTGACGCATTTCTTCACTCCGACTGACATTTTTTTCCTTTTCTTTGTAGTTTGCTCTGCCTTCTGCGTCACACGTGCTC
>NC_051387.1:47432088-47434949 GCF_015228065.2 Penaeus monodon
CCCAAATTTGCACTGCGCACTGAAGCCAAGGTTAAAGTAATTTGGGTTGTGAAGTGCCTGCGAGGCCTTACATACAGCTCCATCCCGGTCATACCCAACGTCTTTAGGAGTCCCCCCACCAACCATTCCTTTCGTGAAAGAAAGGAGACAAAAATTAATAATGGGAAAGTTCGCTGCCCCCGACCAAACCAAGTAAAAGTGTTTTGAGGTGATAGTTTTAAAATTGTACTCTTTGCTATCTTTGTTATTAATAAATGCTCTTAAATTCATTAGTGTCGTTCATCAAGAAAAAAGCTGATCTGTTGAGTGGTTATATCGGAAATGCCGTGAAAGGGGCCCAGCCGTGAACCCAAATGATGACGTCAAAAAGGCATATGTCGCTTTCTCTTGCAGTGCAGAAACAGATGACAGTAAATAAGCCGCGAGGAATAAGTTAAGGGGGAAAATTTAGATTTGGGGGTGGCCCCAAAAAAGTGAGAATAACCCTTTGCGCAAGAAGA
This sequence comes from Penaeus monodon, assembly GCF_015228065.2. Taxonomy (NCBI): domain Eukaryota; kingdom Metazoa; phylum Arthropoda; class Malacostraca; order Decapoda; family Penaeidae; genus Penaeus; species Penaeus monodon. The sequence continues at coordinate 47,432,589 of NC_051387.1, forward strand.
GGGGGAAAAGGAGAAAAAAGTAAAGGAACAAAAAAAATAAAGGGGGGAAAGATAGACATAATAAATCAGTATTTGGTAGGATATAAAGAAGCAAAGGAAGAGAGGGTAGATGCACGAGGGAAGCGAAAAAAGGAAAAGTAGGAATAGATGAATAAATGAAAAATGTGAATGAATGGGACATAAAAAGATGGAAAGAGAAAGGTTGTAGAAGACTGATCAAGAGATAAGTTAGGGAAGGTCTTAGGGGTATGGACTGCCTCTTCTGACGTCATCAAGGTACTTCACTCTCCAAATTTTGCAGCCTATGTGGCGGCTCTAAAGTAGGGGGTTATCATGGCCATTCGGATATATTTGTTGATTAAATATCACATGGTACCAAAGTTTTTGCCCAAAAATGCATCTCTGGTATAAGCTGCAAGAAACATTATATTTCTAGTTACATTGCCAAGAATAATTTCTAACAATCACTGTAAGTAGAGTTAAGGACAAAAACGAGAGGCGAAATACCCTCCTTCACCTCTTTTGTGCCCAGGTGTCCCTCCCATTGGCCCCTCTCTCTCAAGACGCGGCGGGTTCACTCACCCAAGCCCTCACTCCGTAAACAAAGGAACCTTCTTCACAGTACTTGTAGGCCGACCACGCCCCCAAAGGCCATGCTGTTCGTTGCGGAGGGAGATCACGGCTGTGGATTAGAGCTTTATCAGAAAAGGATATTCAGCCAAAAGACGAAGGAAACGTTTGTGTAAGTATGCTAAGGAGAAACGAAATCTGAAAAAATGCTGCGATATAAGAGAAGCTATGCTAATAAAGTGCATGCTCGAAAGACAGCACTCTTAAATGTTGAAGTACTTTTTCCTCAATATATTTTCTCACAAAATGGCAATACAAACAGGGACTATGAAGCATTTTCCTTCATAAGGATTGGTCCACCTCACCACCAAATGGCACATAACATATATAATCCGAGTCTTGCTCGAAGTAAGTGTTGGAATTCAGAGCTGCGATGTCGCAATTGTTTGAGCTTGGATTTGTTTTGTAGTTGTAAACATCACAAGCTTGGTTTTGGACGCAGCCTGCAGCACATGCTAGTCGACTACCTGGTTGAGAAAAGGTAGAGAAGCAATTAAGAGTCAGCAGAAGAAGGGCGGTTAGGTAATTAACAAAGGATAAATGTCCATGATGGAACAGACCAAGGAGTAAGGAAAGTGCAGTAGAACTGGCCAGTTTCACTTCACCCTCATTTCGCCGTTACTTACGTGCACTGAAGGTAGCAATCACCGGTGCTACTCTATAACCAACAACTACTTTTAAAGTTAGAGTATTCCTCTCTCCCTCTATGTTCTTCAGCAGAGTGACTAAAGCAATGAACATGAGGGAACTGGATCTCATCATCGCCACTGAGGTATTCGATTTTCTTCTCTCCAAATCAACTATCTGGTGTGCAATGCGGAGTGGGGGACGCTGTGCACACACTCTCACTGGCTGAACTGGTATGCCGTTTCGTTCATCGCATGTTGGACTTCGAAGACCACACTTTGCTTCTCGCGTTAATTATTAACTGTCGTCGTAGGCTCCTGGTACATTAATTTCATTGCCGCTTGTTTATGTTTTTTACTGCTGATTTTTTTTTTTTTTCTCTCTTCATGGTTTCACTTTTACATTTCTGCTCATCAGTTTTATATATATATATATATATATATATATATATATATATATATATATATATATATATATATATATATATATATATATATTCCATTACTTTGATTAATAGCTAGTTAGTTATTCAAAAATCCTTTCTCTGTCTGTCAGTACATGGCTGTTGCACTTAAAGCCAAAATCTCAAGACATCGTAAATATAGTGCATTTATATATAGTTGTGCCCGCGCGTGTGTGTTTGTATGTGAGCATGTGTTCATCAACGATGATTTAGTATCCTCACCAAAAATGAATAATGATTAACAAGGACAGAGACATCGCCATTATGAGTCTGAAGTCGAAATGCCGACAAAAAAGTTAGCACAATTGACATAATTAACACAAACACACACGCATACGCAAATATACTCATGCACATACGCACACACGCAAACGCAAGCACACATATAGATATATACAGATATATATACATACACACGCTTATATATATATATATATATATATATATATATATATATATATGTACATGTATGTATATATGTGTATATATACATATATACATACATACATATATATTAATATATATATATATATATATAATTTAAAATATAATATATATATATATATATATATTAGTATTATATATACTATATAAATATATATATTTTATATATATATATTATATATATTATATTATTTCTA
>NC_051387.1:47435049-47444748 GCF_015228065.2 Penaeus monodon
GTTTTGTCGGCTTTTTGCTGAATATCCTTTTCTGATAAAGCTCTAATCCACAGCCGTGATCTCCCTCCGCAACGACCAGCATGGCCTTTGGGGGCAGTGGTCGGACTACAAGTACTGTGACGAAGGTTCCTTTGTTTACGGAATGAGGGCTTGGGTAAGTGATCCCGTCGCGTCTTGAGAGAGAGGGGCCAATGGGAGGGACACCTGGGCACAAAAGAGGTGAAGGAGGGTATTTCGTCTCTCGCTTTTGTTCTTTATTGTACTTACAGTGAAGGTTCGAATTTCCTCAATGTAACTAGAAATATAATGTTTCTTGCAGCTTGTACCAGAGATGCATTTTTGGGCAAAAACTTTGGTACCATGTGATATTTAATCAACAAATATATCCGAATGGCCATAATAACCCCTATTTTAGAGCCGCCACATAGGCTGCAAAATTTAGAAAGAGAGTGAAGTACCTTGATGACGTCAGAAGAGGCAGTCCATACCCCTAAGACCTTCCCTAACTTATCTCTTGATCAGTCTTCTACAACCTTTCTCTTTCCATCTTTTTATGTCCCATTCATTCACATTTTTCATTTATTCATCTATTCCTACTTTTCCTTTTTTCGCTTCCCTCGTGCATCTACCCTCTCTTCCTTTGCTTCTTTATATCCTACCAAATTGATTTATTATGTCTATCTTTCCCCCCTTTATTTTTCTTGTTCCTTTACATATTTTCTCTCTCTTTCTCCCTCTTCTTGCGCAAACGGATATTCTCACTTTCTTGGCCACGCCCACAAATCTGAATTTCCAATTTGAACTTATTCCTCTGCGGCTTATTTACTGTCATCTGTTGTCTGTCATCTGCAAGAGCAGCGGACAAATGCCTACTGTGACGTCATCAGTTTGGTTGAGGATTATTGAACGACACCAGAGAATTTAAGAGCATTTAATAATAACACAGATACCAAAGAGTACAATTTTAGTACAACATATCACCTCTAAAATACTTTTACTTGGTTTGGTACATGGGCACGCGAGACATTCCATTATTAACGTTTGTCTCCATTTCTTTCACGAAAGGAAGATGTGTATGGTGGACCTGGACTCGCTCAAGACGATTGCGGTATGACCGGGATGGAGCTGTACTGTAAGGACCTCGCAGGCACTGTCACAACTCCTATTTTATTTAACCTTGGCTTCAGTGACGCAGTGCTAAGGTGTAGGTATACATCTTATTGTGGGTCTCGTAGTCTCGTATGAAAATGTTTTAAGTTTCAAATGATATATCTTATATAAACACACACACACACACATGTATGCGCGCGTGCTGCGTGAGTGTGTCTGTGTGCATATACCCCCCAGCTACCAGATCCTTTTCTATATATGGCAAGTTTCCAGAACCACTGATTATCAGTGGCCGCATACAAATGGCTTAGAACTTCTATATCAGTTTAAAATTGCGAAGGTCTGTTATACAAATGGTATGTACAATCATTCACAATTTAACTTTGTGATGAATGAAGCTTCGAAACCTCTCTAGAATAAAGAGCAGGCGTTAAATTATTTCTCATGCGTTGTGCTTTGGATTGTATAGTCATGCAGTCGGAGATAATATATAAACAAAGCAGTCTGAAAAGAAACATATCTCTCTGTCACAACTGCGAGATTACTCTGGACCTTCGCCGATGTTTACCTCACTCTGTGAGGCGGGATTAGGTCCTTCCCGATTGGCTCGTACGCCTCGTGGGGAAGGAGGGTATCGGGCCTATACATCGGCGCGACACATAAAAGGAGCACCAGCCAAAAATTCAGTAGTTGTCCCGTGACTTTTGACTTGTGTACTCCCATTCGCCATGTGACCTCGCCTGCTCCACTGGATCCTCTCTCTCCCACGCTCCTGATTGTACATATTTACTTATGTATATGTGTAGTGTAATTTAGTGCCTTTATTAGTAAACCTTTCTGTATGTTTCCTCTGGTGTTTTTCCGTTGACCTCGACCGCTCTGATTCTTATATCTTTTTTATAAGTCGAACCTTGACATTGGCGACCTTGCCAGGATCAGATGGTCTGGAAAACGGTACCATGTGGGACTACATGCAGGAAGGTGAACTGCTGAACCTTGAAGGCATGGCCTTTTTACACTACATACAGGAGCAGGAGAGGATCAGACGCGAGCAGCTGGCCCTGTGCTACCGGAAACGGGAGATACAGAGGCAGCTGCGGGAAGAGCAGCGTTGCAGGAACCGCGAAGAGGACAGGTGTCGGGAGGCAGAGCAAGCGCTATGGAGGAACGTGGGTCCCCACTTTTGGCCTTGCTCTGGCCCTCCTTACGCGAGGGAGCACGTCGTCCGGGAAACTCAAGTCCCGGGAGTAGAACGCTGGCCAGAGGAGCGACTGACCACGGAGTCGCACCTGGACGCGATCCGTCTGCCCAAGGACCCGTCGCAGTGGGAAACTTGTCGGCAAGACAGACAAAAGCGTGGGAGACTCCCGGGGAACGGCCGTCGGAAGAAGCAGGCGCGGTCAAGGAAGCCTCAGCCGACGGTGAAAACCACGCCAGCGACTGCACGTAAGTCGGAGGAGTTAGCCGCCGTTGCATGTCCGCTTTTACAACTGGTGGGTGCAGGATGTGTACCCGAACGACCAGTTGGCGTGGAATGCCCGCCCAAGGATATGATGAGCATCTGGCTGTCTGAAGAGCTACCTGCCGAAGTCGCACCGGAGAAACCGCCTGCCCAGGACACGCCAGATGAGTCGTCGCCTGCCCAGGATGTGCCGGAAGAGCCGCCTGCGCAGGAGGAACTGCCTGCCCAGGACGCGCAGGAGGAGAAACTGGTGGGTGCTGGACGTGCGCCCGAACGACCAGTTGGCGTGGGATGCCCGCCCAAGGGTCTGGTGGGCAACGGACTGCCGGAGGAGCTGCCTGCCGAGGACATGCCGGAGGAGCTGCCTGCCGAGGACATGCCGGAGGAGCTGCCTGCCGAGGACATGCCGGAGGAGCTGCCTGCCGAGGACATACTGGAGGAGCTTCCTGCCGAAGACATACCGGAGGAGCTGCCTGCCGAGGACATGCCGGAGGAGCTTCCTGCCGAAGACATACCGGAGGAGCTGCCTTCCGAGGACATGCCGGACACGCCTCGTGGGGAACGAGGGTATCGGGCCTATACATCGGCGCGACACATAAAAGGAGCACCAGCCAAAAATTCAGTAGTTGTCCCGTGACTTCTGACTTGTGTGCTCCCTTCCGCCATATGACCTCGCCTGCTCTGCTGGATGCTCTCTCTCCTCCACGCTCCTGATTGTACATATTTGCTTATGTATATGTGTAGTGTAATTTAGTGCCTTTAGCAGTAAACCTTTTCGTATGTTTCCTCTGGTGTTTTTCCGTTGACTTTGACCGTTCTTCTTCGTCTTTTTTCCAAGTCGAACCCTGACACTTTCGAACGTATATGTATATTTTTATAAATATGATATCACATCACAGCTATCCATATATTTATTAGAATATTACCAGTTTCCATTATAATATTGGGCCTCTTTGCACAAAAAGAAGAAAAGAAAAAGAAAAAGAAAAAACAATGCATTCAGAAATTGATAATTTCTTATGTCCTGAGTACATAAATATTTTGATCCATTGCCCTTGATGTTCAGCTCAGGCCAACTGCCAGGACGACACGTTCGCTGTGGGCTTCCGCATGAAGTGGCTCGATGACCAAGGGGACGAAGATGACGTAGGTATGACCACCTTCCGGCTGCATTGCCAGACCGGTACCGCCCAGAGTTTTACGCAAGTTAAAGGTAATTTTTACTTTTTTTGTGTGATTCTATTAGTATTTCTACTTCTGTTTCATTTGTCTCGCTCATGTATCTAAGAGGCTGTGAGAATAATGCTTCTGTCACGAATTTTACACCGGACGAAGTAGAAAGTTTGAAACATATCCCTTAACATTTAAAGTTAATTTGGTTTATAAAGCTCTACTTTGTTGAGATGTATCAGTTTTGATATTACGTCCTACTCTAGAACACTGGAAAATTTGTTATATAAGCTACTTAAACAATAAATGTTTATTCACTAACAACATATGCAGTTTGAATTAAATATCAAATTAGCACATTCCTTGACACAGTAGGAATTCGCACAATAACATTTTAATATTTTGCAGGAAATGCGATTTCATCAACGTTTTATCCCCTTCAGGAATCTGGTACAACGAGGCACTGTGCCCTCCTTTGACTCTCATTTGTGGATTTCGTGTCTTGTATCAACCGCTTTCTGTCGCCGATGTCACCTGCTTCAACGAGATTGCAATGGCGTGCTGTTTTCTGTGAGCCTCGACTGTGGCATGACGAACCAGGGACCTCGGAAGGAAGGAACGGGGCACTGCACTGATCACTCGGCTTATGCGACTATACTCACCATTAGTTGTGATGATGGGGCCGGTGTTCCAAGGTGAACATCATATATGTGTTAGCCATAAAGCTTGTTTATTTCTCATGTACTGTTTTAGAATCAGCTTTATCTACTGCTCTCCAGCGGCAATTCCTGCTAGCTGAAATAATGAAATTAGCCTTGAAAATTTGAGGAAAAGGTACAAAAGGTGAACAAACCATAGCTGCATTACCGTTTTTCGAAACAAAATTACGCTTTGCTTACTTTCCGTATAGCTCTCTATAATTTGTATATTGGTACATGAGCACAGTGGCTGCCATTGTTTTCAGCCAACGTCACTTTCGTGGAGGTAGTAATAACGCTGCTATTTGCTACCTTCTAGGTTTTGGCCATATGTGTGCGTGTTTTTGTTTTGTTTTGCTTTCTTTGATAGATGTTTCATCACTATACTTCTACACCATCCTTTCTTCATAAGCATATTGTATACTGTCTACGAATCCAGTATCCTTTGGTTTAGTCGTAAGTTGAGTTTTCAGTTACTTCTAGAGAGACTGAGAATGAAAAGATTTTTTGTCACACTTTTTTATGGGGATGCACAATAAGATGAAGTTTTACATTGCATTTACACTTGCCTTACACGTACCATTTTGATTTCATAGCGTTAATCTTTATTTTTCCCAGGCTGATTTGTGCTAAATTTAAAACGTTTGCACAGCAGCCATCAGCTATTTAGTAGTTCATATTTCTTTTCGATGTAAGTTACTGCGTGAAGAAATAAATGTGTGGCATAATAAACAAAATCTATTATTCTCCAGATTAATCCATGGTCTTTTCCTTTTTTTTTAGTTTTAGTTTTATAGACTGCAATATGTCTTTCACTTGGTGAAGATAACAATTATATCTTTAGGCCTTTTATCCTAATTATACTGATAAACTTTTAATTTGCTCTGCATTGCTCCAGAGAGAGAGAGAGAGAGAGAAAGATTATATATACACACACACCTATATATGGAAACCAGGTGGACTTCGAAGCTGTTTCTATCATATATATATTTATATTTATATATAAATATTCATATATATGTATATAGATAAACACACACACATACATATACATGTATACGCACACACACACATATACATACACGCATTTATAGACACACACACACACACACACACACACACACACACACACATATATATTATATATATATATATATATATATATATATATATATATATATATATATATATATATATATATATTTGTATATGTATCTATATCTATATATATTTACATCTTCATATGCATATATGTATATCTATGGATTTATATTTCTCTCTTCATATATATGTATATTATATATATATATATATATATATATATATATATATATATATATATATATATATTATATATATATATATATATGTATGTATGTATATATATGTGTCCTGGGTAAGACAATAAACTGCACCCTGGGGTTCCCTTGAACAAAGATAGCACCCTATTAGCTCCCTATGCCAGGGTTGCGGTGAAATTGTCGGCAGCAGGGCAGTGGATATCTGGTGAAAACACCTTCGGTTCTACTGATTACTGGTTTCACCAAATAATATGTCTGGCGTATTACAGTGTAACTGTTTTAAAGCGGCAGAGATAGTTCCTCCTAGTTAGTTGGAGACTGCGAGTTGAGAAGGAGCCTGGGGGATTCCACTCAACTTTTCTTTTCTCCTGACAAACCTCTACACCAATGATTAAATACAAAAATGATAGTTCATGCCACATCGCCCGTCGCGTGGGTTATCAAGGGGCGCGTAAATTACATACTGTCTGTAACGAAATGGATAGATACAACATTCAAATACTAGGAATCAGGGAGACCAATTGGAAAAGTAATGGAAGTTTCAAAACAAGACTGCAAATGCACTAATTGGGTACAGCCCAATAAATGATCGCATTTTAAAAGTCAGAATACAAGCAAAACCTCATAACATTAGTATTATACAATGCTACGCACCAACCAACATTGCAAGTGATGAAGAAATGGAATTTTTTTATAACACTCTCCAAGATACTTTAGACACAATCCCTAACAGAGATGTAAAAGTAATCATGGGAGACCTCAACGCCAAAGTAGGAAAAAATGATCTAAAAAATGACAGCTGTGGAAAATTCGGCTTTGGAGATATAAATGAAAGAGGTGAAGATTTTATTGAATTCTGTAGTACTAATAATCTAGTTATAGCCAACCAAATCGACTACATTGTGCTGAACCAAAAATGGAAAAGTTGCATAAAAAATGCCAAGACAAGACCTGGTGCCGACTGCAACAGTGACCACCAACTACTAACTATCGACTTTCAAATAAGACTCAAAAAGATGGAGCGTCCAACACCACCTCTAAAGCTCGATTACAAAACTCTTGATAACAATTACAAAATTACAGTGTCAAACAAATCTGAAGTACTCAATCAATGTGAAGACGATAAAACACCAAATGAGTTGTGGGAATAAGGAAAAGAACTCTTGCTAAGCGCTGCTTAAGAAACTATCGCCAAAAAGAAAAATACAAATTCCCCCTGGATATCTGAAAAAACACTAAGTGAAATTGAAACAAGAAGATGTCTAAAATCAAAGGGTATCAATAATCCAGTTGAAAAAGTAATTTACAAAAAACAAAGTACAAAGATTCAAAGATTATTGCGACAAGATAAGGAAAAATATTTAAATGAACATTGCCAGAGAATTGAAAACTGTTCTATCAATAAGACAACTAAAGAACTCTACCAAGGAGTACGAAACATCACACGAAAATTTAAACCTACAATGGACACTATCAAAACTGAAGATGGACTTGTTTTATGTGATGGAAAAGAAGTCAAAGATAGATGGAATCAATATTGTTCCAACCTATACAAAAAGAATAAAGATCTAACAACAACATTAATTAAACTCAATGACAGTGAAGATGATCCACCGCCACTGCTAGACGAAGTTATAAAAGCCATAAAAGAGCCTGGGAATAGATGAAATAACAGCAGAACTAATCAAGAATGCTGGCGAAAGTGTTGAATACTTCTTCTACAAACTTTGTATAAAAATATGGAATGAAAGAGGGCCAGAAGACTGGGTAAAATCAGTCTTTACTCCCATACCTAAAAAAGGTGACGCACTCCAGTGCAACAATAACAGGACAATTGCCTTAATAAGTCACAGCAGCAAAATTTTGTTGAAAATTATTGCTGAAAGAATGAAGTTGAAGTTAAGAGAAGAAATTGCAGATGAACAAGCAGGTTTTCGCCCTGGAAAAGGTACCAGAAACCAGATTCTAAATCTAAAATTGATCATAGAGAAAAACAGAGAACATCAGAAAGACCTATACCTGTGTTTCATTGATTACTTGAAAGCTTTTAATACTGTTGATCACGATATCCTCTGGAATAACATGAACGATATGAAGTTTCCAAAACACATCATCTAACTAATAAAAGCCATGTATGACCAACAACAAGCAACTGTAAGAACCACTTAAGGGTTAACAGAATGGTTCGAAGTCAAACAAGGAGTGCGACAGGGTTGCATTCTGTCTCCGCACCTCTTTAACATATTCTGAAACAATTATGAGAGGTGCTCTAGAGAATTTTGAAGGAACTGTAGATGTTGGAGGATACAAAATATCAAATCTAAAGTACGCCGATGATATAGTTTTGGTTGCCAGCAGTATCACTGAACTACAACAACTACTAGATAAAGTTAGAGAAGCAAGCGAAAAGGATGGCTTGTTTCTTAATGCCAAGAAAACTAAGATCATGAAGATTCAAAGATAACCGGCAATGAACAATGATGAACATGTTACAATCAATGGAATGATTGTGGAAAATGTGAAAGAGTTCATTTATCTTGGGGCTGTTTTAACTAATACATATGATGATTCACCGGAGATAAAAAGAATTACCATTGCCAAAAACGCCACAGTTGCTCTCAATAACATCTGGAAATACCGAAGCATTACCTTACGGACAAAGCTGAGGTTATTGAACTCATTAGTTTTCCCAATTGCATCATATGGTTCTGAGTGTTGGGTGCTGAAGTAGATAGACAAGAAAAAGATCAATAGTTTTGAAATGTGGTGTTACAGACGAGTACTACGTATTAACTGGACAGAGAAGAAAACAAATGATGAAGTGCTAAGAAAAATAAATTGTAAAGATCGGCTGTTGGACATCTTGAACAAAAGGAAATTAAAGTTTATTGGTCATGTAATGAGAAGTAAATCTGTTGAGAAAAACTTGCTGACTGGGATGGTAATAGGAAACAGAGGAAGAGGCAAACCGAAGACAAGATTGAGCGACAACATCAAAGATATTTGCGGGCTGTCGATGGTTGAGTGACGAAGGATGGTGGAGAGATCCACGGCTGCTCAAACATGAGCATACCGTTATTGATGATATATATATATATATATATATATATATATATATATATATATATATATATATATATATGTATGTATATATATGTGTAGGTTGTGTTCATGTGAGTGTGCATGTGCATTCATGCACACGAACACATATATATACACGATAAATTAGAACCACTTTATGCCAGTCTGTGCCTAGTTACCTTATGATTACACCTTTTTTATATGTTATCTTTCTATACTGGTCTGTACTCTGTTCCTCGCTAACCATTACTAGTGGATTAAGTTTACATGTATAAGGATTCACAAACGCACATATATAAACACCCAGCCACACACAAAATCTATCTACTTATCTATTTCTTTATATATCTACCTACCAATCGATCTATTTATCTAATTAACTATCATTCAGTCTTCCGTCTCTCTTTATCTATCAGTTCATCTATCTACTTATCCGTCTACCTTATTACAATTCTGTCTATTCATATGTCTACTATCTACCAATCTATTCAACTATCTATCTACCTGCCCGTCTATCTCTCCTATCTTCCTATTTGCCTATTCATCAGAAATAACACGAACAAAATGTAAAATGTGTTGTTGAACGTTCTCGTTCACGGAAAAGTAATATATGTTTCCTTTTTTTCGTGAAGCACAAAAACAGTTTAAAGGAATATTTGCTCGATGTTCCACAGGGTTGAGCATGCAGTCATACAGTCACACACACACACACACACACACACACACACACACACACACATACACACACACACACACACACACACACACACACACACACACACACATATGTAATATATATTGCACATTTGTGCTATCACCGACATCATGTCGTTGGCTGGGTCTTTATACCGGGGTAGCTGACCAACCTTCCCGGAAT
>NC_051387.1:47447348-47457348 GCF_015228065.2 Penaeus monodon
GCTGGAGATACTTCCCGTATTTCATTCGTGGTGATGGAACTTAGGCTAAAACATAGATAATATAATAATAATAAAAAAAGACTATTCTTGTCTATGTATGGCATATAGAATGTGTTGATTAAAAGCGTTGGCATACGAAAGATTAACCTGAGCCTCGCTCTTCTTAGCTATGGCCCTATTAATATGAAAGCATTTATACACTATATTATCCATGATAGTGTAGATTTTCAAGAAAATTTTTGTTGCTGACATGAGATCTAGTGAAATGTCAAATTTTTCTCATATTACCTAAGTGTGAGAGATATTTCTTAGGATCACATTATGGTCATAGATGTAGAATATTTATATTATATCACATTACATATCCTCGTGACAAATGAAAATTGAAAAGAAAACATGTATATGTACATTATATATATATATATATATATATATATATATATATATATATATATATATATATATATATATATATATATATATCATATATATATAATATATATTATAATATATAATATATAATATATATATAGAATAATATTATATAATACACACATACATACATACAACATCATCATACATACACAACAAAACACACACACACACACACACCACACACACACAACACACACACACAATATAATATATATATATATATATATATATATATATATATATATATATATATATTTATATATACACAAATGTAGCTGCCACATGCTCAGTTTCTCGTCTCTCGCCACTTCTCCTCCCCGTTTTCTATTTTTGTCTCCCATAACGTTCTTGTCAAATTCTGATTACACTATGTGAACGGTTATTGCGTGAAGCAATATTTTTCTCTAAATTGAAAATACAAACGTTAAAAACTTGTATACTTTTATTACAACATGATGCTATCAACACATGAAAATACAAAGGCAAACAATAGGTTGAAACAGAATCCTCATGAATTATTTAATCCTTACAAAAGATGTGGTGATTTAGTTTTCTCAGAACTGCCGGCACATGTTTATCCACCAAAAATGAAAAATGATTAACAAGGACACAGACATCGTGTTTATGAGTCGGAAGTCGGAATGCCGACGAAAAAGTTAGCACAATTAACACAAAACAAACAGACACGCGCACAAGAACTCGCAAGTATACATGCAAACACGCCGTGCAAAGAAAAAACTGACGGAGGAAATATTTTTGAATAACTAGCTTAAATCAAATTAATTGAATATATAAATATACAAATAAAATGATGAACAAAAATGCAAATGGCAAACCATGAAGATTTTTAAGTAGAAAGTATAAAGCATAAAAAAGCGGTAATAAAATTAATGTACCTGGCGCCTACGACGACAGTTAATAATTGACGCGAGAATCAAAGTGTGGTTTTCGAAGCCAACATGCGATGAACGATCGGCATACCAGTTCAGCCAGAGATAGTGTGTGTACAGGGTCCCTCACTCCGTATTCCACACCAAATAAGGGATTTAGAGAGAAGAGAATCAAGTACCTCAATGGCGATAACGAGATCCAGTCCCTTCTTGCTCATTGCTTTAGTCGCTCTGCTGAAGAACATAGAGGGAGAGAGGAATACTCTAACTTTAAAAGTAGTTGTTGGCTATAGAGTAGCACCGGTGATTGCTACCTTCAGTGTACGTAAGTAACGGCGAAATGAGGGTGAAGTGAATTTGGCCAATTCTACTACACTTTCCTTACCCCTTGGTCTGTCCCATCATGGACATTCATCCTTTGTTAATTACCTAACCGCCCTTATTCTGCTGACTCTTAATTGCTTCTCTACCTTTTCTCAACCAGGTAGTCGACTAGCATGTGCTGCAGGCTGCGTCCAAAACCAAGCTTGTGATGTTTACAACTACAAAACAAATTCAAGCTCAAACAATTGCGACATCGCTGCTCTGAATTCCAACACTTTCTTCGAGCAAGACTCGGATTATATATGTTATGTGCCATTTGGTGGTGAGGTGGACCAATCCTTATGAAGGAAAATGCTTCATAGTCCCTGTTTGTATTGCCATTTTGTGAGAAAATACATTGAGGAAAAAGTACTTCAACATTCAAGAGTGCGGTCTGATGAGCATACAGTTCATTAGCATACTTCCTCTTATATCACAGCAATTTTTTTCAGAATTCGTTTCTCCTTAGCAGATTTACACGAACGTTTCCTTCGTCTTTTGGCTGAATATCCTTTTCTGATAAAGCTCTAATCCACAGCCGTGATCTCCCTCCGCAACGACCAGCATGGCCTTTGGGGGCAGTGGTCGGACTACAAGTACTGTGACGAAGGTTCCTTTGTTTACGGAATGAGGGCTTGGGTAAGTGATCCCGTCGCGTCTTGAGAGAGAGGGGCCAATGGGAGGGACACCTGGGCACAAAAGAGGTGAAGGAGGGTATTTCGTCTCTCGCTTTTGTTCTTTATTGTACTTACAGTGAAGGTTCGAATTTCCTCAATGTAACTAGAAATATAATGTTTCTTGCAGCTTATACCAGAGATGCATTTTTGGGCAAAAACTTTGGTACCATGTGATATTTAATCAACAAATATATCCGAATGGCCATAATAACCCCTATTTTAGAGCCGCCACATAGGCTGCAAAATTTAGAAAGAGAGTGAAGTACCTTGATGACGTCAGAAGAGGCAGTCCATACCCCTAAGACCTTCCCTAACTTATCTCTTGATCAGTCTTCTACAACCTTTCTCTTTCCATCTTTTTATGTCCCATTCATTCATCTATTCCTACTTTTCCTTTTTTCGCTTCCCTCGTGCATCTACCCTCTCTTCCTTTGCTTCTTTATATCCTACCAAACTGATTTATCATGTCTATCTTTCCTCCCTTTATTTTTCTTGTTCCTTTACATATCTTCTCTCTCTTCCTCCCTCTTCTTGCGCAAACGGTTATTCTCACTTTCTTGGCCACGCCCACAAATCTGAATTTCCAATTTGAACTTATTCCTTTGTGGCTTGTTTACTGCCATCTGTTATCTGTCATCTGCAAGAGCAGCGACATATGCCTATTGTGACGTCATCAGTTTGGTTGAGGATTACTGAACGACACCAAAGAATTTAAGAGCAATTAATAATAACACAGATACCAAAGAGTACATTTTAGTACGACGTATCACCTCTAAAATACTTTTACTAGGTTTGGTAAATGGGCACGTGAGACATTTCATTATTAACGTTTGTCTCCATTTTTTTTTCACAAAAGGAAGATGCGTATGGTGGACCTGGACTCGCTCAAGACGATTGCGGTATGACCGGGATGGAGCTGTACTGTAAGGACCTCGCAGGCACTGTCACAACTCCTATTTTATTTAACCTTGGCTTCAGTGACGCAGTGCTAAGGTGTAGGTATACATCTTATTGTGGGCCTCATAGTCTCGTATGAAGATGTTTAAACTTTCAAATGATATATATCTTATATAAACACACACACACACACATGTATGCGCGCGTGTGCATGCGTGCGTGTGTGTGTGTACGTGTGCATATACCCACCAGCTACCAGATCCTTTTCTATATATGGCAAGTTTCCAGAACCACTGATTATCAGTGGCCGCATACAAATGGCTTAGAACTTCTATATCAGTTTAAAATGACGAGGGTCTTATGTAAGTGGTATGTACAATCATTCACAATATAATTTTGTGATGAATGAAGTTTCGAAACCTCTCTAGAATAAAGAGCAGGCGTTAAATTATTTCTCTTGCGTTGTGCTTTGGATTGTATAGTCATGCAGTCGGAGATAATATATAAACAAAGCAGTCTGCAAAGAAACATATCTCTCTGTCACAACTGCGAGATTACTCTGGACCTTCGCCGATGTTTACCTCACTCTGTGAGGCGGGATTAGGTCCTTCCCGATTGGCTCGTACGCCTCGTGGGGAAGGAGGGTATCGGGCCTATACATCGGCGCGACACATAAAAGGAGCACCAGCCAAAAATTCAGTAGTTGTCCCGTGACTTTTGACTTGTGTGCTCCCATTCGCCATGTGACCTCGCCTGCTCCGCTGGATCCTCTCTCTCCCACGCTCCTGATTGTACATATTTACTTATGTATATGTGTAGTGTAATTTAGTGCCTTTATTAGTAAACCTTTCTGTATGTTTCCTCTGGTGTTTTTCCGTTGACCTCGACCGCTCTGATTCTTATATCTTTTTTATAAGTCGAACCTTGACATTGGCGACCTTGCCAGGATCAGACGGTCTGGAAAACGGTACCATGTGGGACTACATGCAGGAAGGTGAACTGCTGAGCCTTGAAGGCATGGCCTTTTTACACTACATACAGGAGCAGGAGAGGATCAGACGCGAGCAGCTGGCCCTGTGCTACCGGAAACGGGAGATACAGAGGCAGCTGCGGGAAGAGCAGCGGACAGGTGTCGGGAGGCAGAGCAAGCGCTATGGAGGAACGTGGGTCCCCACGTTTGGCCTTGCTCTGGCCCTCCTTACGCGAGGGAGCACGTTGTCCGGGAAACTCAAGTCCCGGGAGTAGAACGTCGCTGGCCAGAGGAGCAACTGACCACGGAGTCGCACCTGGACGCGATCCGTCTGCCCAAGGACCCGTCGCAGCGGGAAACTTGTCGGCAAGACGGACAAAAGCGTAGGAGACTCCCGGGGAACGGCCGTCGGAAGAAGCAGGCGCGGTCGAGGAAGCCTCAGCCGACGGTGAAAACCACGCCAGCGACTGCACGGAAGTCGGAGGAGTTAGCCGCCGTTGCATGTCCGCTTTTACAACTGGTGGGTGCAGGATGTGCACCCGAACGACTAGTTGGTGTGGGATGCCCGCCCAAGGATATGGTAGGAGCATCTGGCTGTCTGAAGAGCTACCTGCCGAAGTCAGCACCGGAGAAACGCCTGCCCAGGACACGCCGAGTGAGTCGTCGCTGCCAGGATGTGCCAGGAAATGGAGCCCTGCGCAGGACGGAACTGCCTGCCAGGACGCGCAGGTAGGAGAAACGGTAGGGTTGGACGTCGCCGAACGACCAGTTGCCGGGGATGCCCGCCCAAGGGTCTGGTGGGCAACGGACTGCCGGAGGAGCTGCCTGCCGAGGACATGCCGGAGGAGCTGCATGCCGAGGACATGCCGGAGGAGCTGCCTGCCGAGGACATGCCGGAGGAACTTCCTGCCGAAGACATACCGGAGGAGCTGCCTTCCGAGGACATGCCGGACACGCCTCGTGGGGAACGAGGGTATCGGGCCTATACATCGGCGCGACACATAAAAGGAGCACCAGCCAAAAATTCAGTAGTTGTCCTGTGACTTCTGACTTGTGTGCTCCCATTCGCCATGTGACCTCGCCTGCTCCGCTGGATCCTCTCTCTCCCCCACGCTCCTGATTGTACATATTTACTTATGTATATGTGTAGTGTAAGTTAGTGCCTTTAGCAGTAAACCTTTTCGTATGTTTCCTCTGGTGTTTTTCCGTTGACTTTGACCGTTCTTCTTCGTCTTTTTTCCAAGTCGAACCCTGACACTTTCGAACGTATATGTATATTTTTATAAAATGATATCACATCACAGTTATCTATATATTATGCATATGCATATATATTAGGAAATATTACCAGTTTCCATTATAATATTGGGCCTCTTTGAACAAAAAGAAGAAAGGAAACAAAGAAAAGAAAAAACAATGCATTCAGAAATACATGATTTCTTATGTCCTGACTACATAAATATTTTGATCAATTGCCCTTGATATTCAGCTCAGGCCAACTGCCAGGACGACACGTTCGCTGTGGGCTTCCGCATGAAGTGGCTCGATGACCAAGGGGACGAAGATGACCTAGGTATGACCACCTTCCGGCTGCATTGCCAGACCGGTACCGCCCAGAGTTATACGCAAGTTAAAGGTAATTTTTACTTTTTTTGTGTGATTCTATTAGTATTTCTACTTCTGTTTCATTTGTCTCGCTCATGTATCTAAGAGGCTGTGAGAATAATGCTTCTGTCACGACTTCTACACCGGACGAAGCAGAATGTTTTAAACATATCCCTTAACATTTAAAGTTAATTTGGTTTATAAAGCTCTACTTTGTTGAGATGATATTACGTCCTACTCTAGAACACTGGAAAATTTGTTATATAAGCTACTTAAACAATAAATGTTTATTCACTAACAACATATGCAGTTTGAATTAAATATCAAATTAGCACATTCCTTGACACAGTAGGAATTCGCACAATAACATTTTAATATTTTGCAGGAAATGCGATTTCATCAACGTTTTATCCCCTTCAGGAATCTGGTACAACGAGGCACTGTGCCCTCCTTTGACTCTCATTTGTGGATTTCGTGTCTTGTATCAACCGCTTTCTGTCGCCGATGTCACCTGCTTCAACGAGATTGCAATGGCGTGCTGTTTCCTGTGAGCCTCGACTGTGGCATGACGAACCAGTTACCTCGGAAGGAAGGAACGGGGCACTGCACTGATCACTCGGCTTATGCGACTATACTCACCATTAGTTGTGATGATGGGGCCGGTGTTCCAAGGTGAACATCATATATGTGTTAGCCATAAAGCTTGTTTATTTCTCATGTACTGTTTTAGAATCAGCTTTATCTACTGCTCTCCAGCGGCAATTCCTGCTAGCTGAAACAATGAAATTAGCCTTGAAAATTTGAGGAAAAGGTACAAAAGGTGAACAAACCATAGCTGCATTACCGTTTTTCGAAACAAAATTACGCTTTGCTTACTTTCCGTATAGCTCTCTATAATTTGTACATTGGTACATGAGCACAGTGGCTGCCATTGTTTTCAGCCAACGTCACTTTCGTGGAGGTAGTAATAACGCTGCTATTTGCTACCTTCTAGGTTTTGGCCATATGTGTGCGTGTTTTTGTTTTGTTTTGCTTTCTTTGATAGATGTTTCATCACTATACTTCTACACCATCCTTTCTTCATAAGCATATTGTATACTGTCTACGAATCCAGTATCCTTTGGTTTAGTCGTAAGTTGAGTTTTCAGTTACTTCTAGAGAGACTGAGAATGAAAAAAAATTTTGTCTTACACTTTTTTATGGGGATGCACAATAAGATGAAGTTTTACATTGCATTTACACTTGCCTTACACGTACCATTTTGATTTCATAGCGTTAATCTTTATTTTTTCCCAGGCTGATTTGTGCTAAATTTAAAACGTTTGCACAGCAGCCATCAGCTATTTAGTAGTTCATATTTCTTTTCGATGTAAGTTACTGCGTGAAGAAATAAATGTGTGGCATAATAAACAAAATCTATTATTCTCCAGATTAATCCATGGTCTTTTCCGTTTTTTTAGTTTTAGTTTTATAGACTGCAATATATCTAGTCACTTGGTGAAGATAACAATTATATCTTAGGCCTTTTATCCTAATTATACTGATAAACTTGTATTTTAATTTGCTCTGCATTACTCCAGAGAGATAGAGATAGAGAGAAAGATTATATATACACACACACCTATATATGGAAACCAGGTGGACTTCGAAGCTGTTGTCGCATTGTGGGTATTTTCTATCATATATATATATATTTTGTATATATATATTAATATATATGTAGATAGATAAATACACACACATACATACATGTATACGCACACACACACATATACATACACACATGTATGACACACACACACACACACACACACACACACCACACCTAATATATATATATATAATAATACTATAATATATATATAATATAGCTATTATTATATATAATAAAATATATATTATAGATATATATAGATATATAGATACTAGATATATAGATAGAGATATATATGTGTATATGTATACTATATCATATTATTTATCTTTCAAAAGCATAATGTATATCTATGGATTGTTATTTCTCATCCTCATATTATATATATATATATATATACTATATATATAATATATATAACTATAATATAAATATATATAACATACATACAATACATACATACATATATATATATATATTATATTATATATTAATATATATTATATATATATATACAACATATGATGTATAAATGTGTAGGTGTATATGGAATATTAATTTGATGAATTCATATCTATATATAATAATATATATATATATAGATATATATATAATAATATATATATATAAATATTTGTCCTGGGAAGACAATAAAACTGCACCTTGAACACAGGATAGCACCCTCATTAGCTCCCTATGCAGGGTTGCGGTGGTGAAAACTGTCGGCAGCAGGCCAGTGGATATTGGTGAAAACACTTTCGGTTCTACTGATACTGGTTTTCACCAAATAATATGGTCGGCGTATTGCAGTGTACGTTTTAAGCGGCAGAGAAGTCCTCCTAGTTAGTGGAGACTGCGAGTTTGAGAAGGAGCCTGGGGATTCACTCAACTTTTATTTTCCCATGACAAACCTCTACACTAATGATTAAATACAAAATGATAGTTCAGCCACACGCCAGTCGCGTGGGTTAATCAAGGGGCGCGTTGTTCAGTAGGGCAAACCAGGCTGTACAATGGTTAAATATGCATTGGAAGACAAAGAAGATAAAGAAAACATGTCAAATTAAGAAAACACATTAAAAACGGTAACGTGGAGAACGAAGGAAAATGAAAGAGATCGAAATTAATACTGTCTGTAACGAAATGGAAGATACAACATCAAATTACTAGGAAATCAGTGGACCAATTGGAAAAGTAATGGAAGCAAAAACACAGACTGCAAAATGCACTAATTGGGTACAGCCCAATAAATGATTCGCATTTTTAAAAGTCAGATCAGAATACAAGCAAACCTCATAACATTTAGTTATTATACAATGCTAGCACCAACCAAACTATTTCAATGATGAAGAAATTATGGGAAATTTTTATAACACTCTCAAGATACTTAGGAACACAATCCCTAAACAGAGAGGTAAAAGTAATCATGGGAGACCTTAAGCCAAAGAGGAAAAAGATCCCCCCCTAAAAAAATGACACCTGTGAAAAATTCGGCTTGGAGATATAAATGGAAAGAGCGTGAAGATTTTAATGAATTCTGTTAGTACAAATAATCTAGTTGTTATAGCCAATACCTTGTCCGCCAACACCACCAAGACACTTGTACACGTTTTTCACAGACAAAAGAAACACGCAACCAAATCGAATACATGTGTGCTGACCAAAAAATGGAAAAGTTGCATACAAAATGCCAAGACAAGGACATGGTGCTGACTGCAACAGGACAACTTACTAACTATCGACTTTCAAAAATAAGACTCAAAAAGATGGAGCGTCAACACCACCTCTAAAGCTCGATACAAAACTCTTGATAACAATACCTAATTACAATGTCAAACAAATTTGAAGTACTCAATCAATGTGAAGATGATAAAACACCAAATGAGTTGTGGATAGAAGGAAAAAACTCTTGCTGAGCACTGCTTAAGAGAAACTATCGCCAGAAAGAAAAAACACTAAGTGACAAATTGAAACAAGAAGATGCCTAAAATCAAAGGGTATCAATAATCCAGTTGAAAAAGTAATTTACAAAAAACAAAATACAAAGATTCGAAGAATTATTGCTGACAAGATAAGGAAAATATTTAATGAAACATTGCCAGAGAATTGTGAAACTGTTCTTATCATAAGAACAACTAAGAACTCTACAAGGGGAGTACGAAACATCACACACGAAAATTTAAACCTACAATGGACACTATCAAAACGAAGATGGATTGTTTTATGTGATGGAAAAGAAGCAAAGATAGATGAGAAACAATATTGTTTTCCAACCTATACAAAAAGAATAAAGGATCTACAACAACATTAATTAGACTCAATTGGGACAGCGAAGATAAACCACCGCCACTGCTAGGACGAAGTATTAAAAGCCATAAAAGAGCCCGGGTAATAGATGAAATAAACGCAGAACTAATCAAGAATGCTGGCGAAAGTGTTGAATAACTTCTACAAACTCGTACAAAAATATGGAAGAAAGATGGCCAGAAGACGGTAAAATCAGTCTTTA
>NC_051387.1:47462348-47479848 GCF_015228065.2 Penaeus monodon
TGTAGATAGGTGGGGAAGACAATGGCGGGGAGATCGAGAAGTAAAGTTTGGTTGAATTATGCCCGCCAGCATAATTCCTTTGTGTCCTTTTACAATAGTTTTTTTCCCGTTCTTGTAGGAGACAAAAATATATTTGCCATATAAATGAAATTACAGTAACTAACAAGGAAGGTTACCGTTGTATAGTTCCTTTTCTTTCTTTTAGGCAGGTACTATAGACAATTTCGTGTGTGTGTGGTGGGGGGGGGGTAGTAGATATAAAGATTGGGTAAATTACTGAAAAGCTACTCAGCATCCTGTGCTGATTCGTCTTTTTTCTTACATCATCATAAAACGGAAGGTCCATAATCGATGTTTACATTGGTCTTTTTACATCAGAAGGGGAGCGCACTTCGAGATGGTCACAAGTGGGTAAATGTATGTATTAGTAAGAAACCTCTCATGCAAGGATACTCCCGTCTGCATATAGCTATGCATATGGGCCTTAAGGGAAACTGAACATTTCCCCAGCTGGCATTATAGATTGTAAAGAGAATCATCAACGTGAGATATGAGACAGCAAAACATAGCTGGGTTGACGACACGTGGGGGCAGGTGAGGACACTAGTTGATAGACAACTAATGTTTAGACAGATATTTGAGACCTCACACAGATACGTTGAAAAACCTATTAATGCTAAATTGAACAAAACCAACGACTTTTCAATCTATCAGGTAACTGACCTATTAGTTGTATTGGCAGTGAAACATCCAAACATGCGAGATAGTGATTATCGCATTTATATTTACACAGAAAATTAAAGCCTGTTATTTTTCTTTTCTTTATGTCCCCGCCTGTTAGGACGCATGCTTGTGTAAGGTTGAAAGTTATAATAAAGGCATATTGATTGATTGATTATTTCAAATTATCTGCCGCGTCAACAGCTAAGGTCATTATCGGCAAAAACCTTGCTAGATAAAAATATCAAAATATTTAAAACTTTAAAAATCTATCAATAAATATCTTACAAATAACAATAAATATATTAAAAATCAAAGCATAAATATTATGCTCTTAAGTTTATGAAATTATTGCATAATTAAATTTTACTGAAAATATTAGTCTCCCTAAGGAAACTAATATTTATGTCACAATCCTCCCCCAATACATTTTTCAGTGTATATGGGGGAGACAAGTACATACGTCTTTGGTCTGAGAATGTTGCACACTTTCTACCGTTAATGGCTCTTAGCATCCCTTACAAAGTGCTTCACTTTTAGCCATCGTCGGCCCATGAGTCAGTCTTGTGTGCCTGATTCTTAGTCTTGTTAATATAACTTCTACTTCTCGGTTGGGATGTATGCTGATCACCCAACTGCCAAGGTCATCTCTAATCTCTCGCATTTTGTTTTTGGAGGTATGCCTCCACTGTTCCTTCCATTTATCACGAAGACAACTACTGATGCTGGGTTTCAGGTCGGTGAAAACCAGCATCACAGGGCTTAGCAGCAGTTGCCTTGGCCTTCCGATCAACTCGCTCATTCCCACTGATACCAACATGCGTTGGTACCCAACACGAGTCACCTTTTTACTTGTTGACATTAGTGCAAGCCAATTTAAAACCTCGCTCACTACTGATGTAATGGTTTTAAGGTCTTGATTGCTTGCAAGGCACTACAAGAGTTACAGTGTATTACAATAGAATAGTTCGTAAGATCTCTAGTCATCTTGACTGCTGCAAGGATGGCATGTAACTCTGCAGTAAAGATCGAGGCTGCTAGAGAAGGACTGCCGAATGCAGTCTTCCATCTGCTCACTGCTGCAAAGCCCACGCCATTTTCAGATTTCGAACCATCTGTATATAATGCATCTGATCCTTGGTACTTAGAAGTGTGTTGAAGAAATCTCTTTCCGACTTCTGCTCCGGATCTCTCCCCTTTCCCAATTCCGACCAAATCCAGCTAGACTTGATTAGTACAAGGGGGGAATTGGGGAATTCCAACAGCCAGAACCTTACCGAAATTTGAATTAAGATCTTCCACAAAATTCCTCATTCTCCTACCATGGGATCGGCTATCCTCAAGGGTGTTGAAAACCAATCTGGATGTAGGAGATCCTGGAATCCTTTGTAGTCTCGTGTAGTAAATCAGGTTCATGTAGTCCCAGTGTAATGAAAGAGGTGGTTCTCCACTCTCAGCATACAGGGACTCCACAGGTAAGGATAAGTCCGATATGCGAAGCTTAGCCTCGCGCGGCTATGAGGGATCCCGCCTGTGTCCACTAATGACGACTCGCTCACCTGTATCAGCTGGTGCTGACTCGAACCTAGTCCTTACCCGCCGTGGTGCCCAGCCACAGCAGTAACCTGCGGGCGACAATTGCAACTTCTCGTGCCTGGGCGGGGCGCGAACCGCCGACCCCTCGGATGAGAGGCCGACACGTTGCCAGTGTACTAGCCCGGAGGCTCTCCACAGGTGAAGACCTGAAAGCCACAGTACAGACTCTGAAAGCATCATTATGAACTGAGTTTAACATCCGGAGAACAGTGGAAGTTACAGATGAATAAGCCTCACATCCATAGTCGAGCTTACTACGAATAAGGGCTCGGTAAAGCCACAGAGGTATTGTGCAGTCTGCCACCCTAAGATAGATGTGAAAGAACCCACAAAATCCTAAGTGCTTTTGTCGCCTTCACTTTTAACTGTTTGATGTGAGGCACCCATGTAGGCCTTGAGTCAAAAAATAGACCCGAGTACTTCACCTATTAAACAAATTGCATTGGGTTTGCTCCTAAATAGAGGGAAGGATGGAACTTTCCTTGTTTATGGAAATGTATAACCATGGTCTTGCTTGGAGAAAATTTGAACCCATGGTATGTTGCCCACTGTACAACCTGATTTATTGCAGTCTGCATGTGTCTTTGTACATCCTCCTGAGCAATACAGTGTAAAGTCATCCACATAGAGATTACATGAGACAGCACTTTGAACAACCTTTATGATGTCATTTACAGCAATGGCAAATAGGGTCACACTTAAGACACACCCTTGTGGGAACCCTTCCAGCTGATCTTCCAGATTAGAGAAACTGTTTCCCACCTGAACTCTAAACTTCCTGTTAGCAAGGAAGCTTTGTATGAAGTTAGGTAATGCTCCTCTTAAACCAATGTCGTACAGCTTCATGAGTATGCCATGCTTCCAAGATCTGTATAGCAGTTTCCATCCTCACAAGTGCATCTGAGGTTCTAAACCCATCAGCTTGCAGATGCAGCTGGTGAGAGAAATTGGTCTGTAATTTCCTGGTGTGGAAGCATCCTTTCCAGGTTTAGGAACAGGAATGATTATAGCTTCTTTCCATGTGGATGGCACTGTGCCCTCCTTATAGATCCTATTGAATAGGACCAACATAAACTTTTGGGACCTCTCTGGTAAGTGAGATATCATTTGGTATGCAATATTGTCACTTCCTGGGGCTGTCTTATGGCAGAGCTGCAAAGCAGAGTCCATCTCCTTGTGAAAAATAGCAAGTTGTATGGAAGTTCTGCTGCATCCATACTGAAGAACGACACTGGGTGTCGTTCCTGTTCAGCCTGAAGAGTGGAGAATCGGACAGTGTAAGATGTTCCAGAGAAGATCTCTGACATGGATTTAGCTAACTCATTTCCAGCATCTGTTTTGTCTGTGAGGATTATGCCAACTATCTTCAAAGCAGGTGGTGACATGGATGTGTTTTTCCAGCGATCTTACACACCTTGTCCTTTACCCATGCTAAAGGGGTCCAAGAGTTAATCGAGGAGACATACTGTCTCCATGACATTCGTCTAGCCTCCTTTAGGACTCGCCTGGGCTTGGCACAGGTCTTTTTGTAATGGATCAAGGTTACATCGCTTGGGACGTCGTTTCAACTGCCTTAATGCAGGTTTTCTTGCTCTGACAGCTTTCTGGCATTCATCAGACCACCATGGTACTGGAGGTCGACTGTACTTCCAGGCTACGTTTGGTAATGGATACTTCTGCTGCAAGGTGAATTAGTTATGTGAAGTGATTAACAGCATCTTGAACACACTAGAAATCATTCACAGATCCTTGCAATACTGTAGTTGATCTAAAAAGATTACAGTCTGCATGTTCAAATCACCATTTCGGCACTCCATTGGCTGGAATACCATTCACCTCCAAAAGTATTGGAAAGTGGTCGCTTCCATGACCTGTCAAGTGAAATTCAACTGTGAATTAGGTGAAGCAATTGACAGGTCTATATTGGAGAACATCCCAGTATGATTTTGGAAATGTGTGGGAGTGTCACTGTTCAGTAAAACTGCATCTACTTTTAAGGCCCTTCCTTGAGGGTTGCACAAAGTGTCTCCCCAGAGGTGATGCCGACCATTGAAATCTCCCAAGAGTAGAAATGGATGTGGCAACTGCCCAAGTAAATCTTCCAAATTATCTATGTTGAGATTATGTGGAGGAAGGTAGATAGATACAACAGTATAAGGTCGTGTCCAGCCTATTCTCACAGCCTTCACCTGCAGTGTTGTCTGCAGGTGAATGGCCTGGAAGGGAATATCCTGACATAACATAACTGCTACTCCTCCATGAGGTCCATTATCAAAGGTCCCATAATGGGCTTGAATTTGGAATCCTCTCAGGGAAACGGGATGATTTTTCCCTGGTCATGTCTTGTAGGCACAAACTGGGTTGCATGAAGCTATCAGATGCAGTTCTTCCCATTTTGCGTGAATTCCCTGATAGTTCCATTGGATTAGGGTATCCAGTTCTTCAAATTACCTCTTCATAAGGTGTTTGGCAGCACCTGTGGTCAAGGTTTGCCCCACACCTTTAGCCTGTCCCTTTCCAGAATCTTGGGAGAATCTTTTGAAGGGTTGTTTACCTGTGGAACTAGTTTCCACGGGCTTCCTTTGGATAGGCTCAGGATTTCTTTGCCTGGGCAAAGGAAGGACCTGAGCCTTTGTTTCAGGGGCATTCTGCCTAGCAGTGGAGGACCTTGTGGATGTGGTGGCAGCTAGAGCTATCACCTCTGGAGCCCTGCCTGACGGCTCCAAAGACCCCTCTTTGGAGAGGAGTCTTTTGAACAAGCTCAGGATTCCTTTGCCAGGGCAAAGGGTGTATCTGAGCCTTTGCTTCAGGGGCATTCTGCCTAGCAGTGGAGGCCCTTGTGGATGTGGTGACAGCTGGCACTGTCACCATTGAGGCCTCTGGAGCCTTGGCTGATAGCTCCAAAGACCTTACTTTGGGAGGAGTAGTCTCCTCAATAGACCCATCACTCCTACTCCATTTCTGGTAGAACAACTCTCCAGAGGCAGTTTCAGCAATTGAGGATTGAGGTTTTAAGGTAATGGCAGAGTGTATGGTGAAAGAAGTATTGGAGGGCAAGGGATGGCAGGAAGGAACGTCGCTTTGCCTCTGGAAAACTAACTTTCTTCTTATTACCAATAGTTCCTTTTCAAATTTGTACTTTTGACATTGCTTTGAAAAAGCTTCTTGAGCTTCTTTACAGTGGTAACAGCATATTGGGCCTGGTCAGTTGTCATCTCTTTGATGACCTGTTGTACCACACTTTACGCACACTCTAGGTTGTCCATTTTCCTTCAAACGGCAAGAGTTGGCTCCATACCCATAATCCTGGCAGTGGAAGCACCACATAGGGTTAGGCGTATATGGCTTTACCTTGAGGTGGTACCATGCCAACTTAACCGATTCTGGAAGAACTAACGCATCAAAAGTTAGGAGAGCTGGTGTCGACTGTTCCAAACCATTAACTTTCTTCTTAAAATGTTTTACTGACACTACAATAAAATTCTTTAGTTCCTCTAACAATTTCTCCTCAGAATACCTCATCAGGTCTCGGGAAAAGACAATTCCCTTACACTGATTGAGTGTTCTGTGAGGAGAACACAAAACTTGAGCCCCAGGAATGTCACATATTGCATGCAGACGATCACTGACATCTGGTGACAAAATCTCAACTATCAGGCTACCATCTCGTTGTGGGGTGATGCGAGGATCGTGTTTACACACCTCAACTATTTTCCGATCTACTTCAAAAATATCACGATCCATGATTGATACACCATCAATGGTCTTCACTGTAGTGAATTTTCCTTGGCTTCATGCTGGTCACCCCGCAGGCTTTCGGGCCGCCTGTTCCCCTGACGTTTTCGGACCTGTATAGGAACTCTACAGACTCCTTCGCCCTGCAATCTTTGGCTTTGCTGTTTTTTTGTGTTTGTGTTTTTTAATAAGAATGAACCTGTGTTTTTATATCCTCTGACTTACCTTTCCCATTGGTCCATGATCGACATATACATCTACACCATTTCTACTGCACATAACACTACTTATACACTACTTACCTTATATTCTATACTTACCTTGTCTTATTCTTGCCTTTTTTCCTTCGACTAATTCACCTTAGTTTTATTTCTCTCTCGTTTTTCTCTGTGTTTTCCCCTTTTCCCTCACGGATCCCTTTCTTTCAATTTTTCATAATTTCCTGTCTTTTATTTAATTTACGTGCCCATTTTTGTATACTTTTATTATTCTTTTTATTTTATGTATATTTAAACTTATTCCAAATTCACTATACACTATTTAAGAAATAAAATGAATTACATTTTAGGTAAAAACATCAGCAAGCGCGGGAAGCCCCAGTATAAAAGGTCAATGGCCAGGGGATTGCCTAAGTTGTCAGGGAGAGAGCTAGATCTTTGTAAATTTATAGTACTCATAAAATTTGAATTCCTCATTTCCTCTCCCCCCCCACACACCATGGAGTCCAACAAGGGGAAGCTATAGTTGGGCTCAAAATCTCCCAACAGCTATAGGGGTAGTGAGGAAATATATGCAGCCACTATTACATATTTTTTTTTTTCTACCAACTGAACAGTGCCTGCTTGACCTTAGCCCTATTTGACCAGCCGATTGATTTAACTGGGCCTTGATCAAGCCACCCGTCTAACCAGAATAAAGGACCAAAAAGGTGTGTTGCTAGCTGCAGGGTGCAGCGTGCAGCATCGCTTAACCTCCAGGACTCCTGTCTCCTGGAAATACGGGATGCCACGCATGGCAATTACACGTGGGAGAGTTCTCCCTGGTCCAAGATGGAATGAACCAGGGGTGGGTGCACCATCCCCTCTCTTAGGCCTTGGTGCATGTCCGTGGTTTCTTTGCTATGGTTCTTATTTACAATTAACCACAGGTTCTTTTATGGTATCCCCTGGGATATAGATAATCTCGGGGCATATCAAATACGATATTGCACTTTCTTAGTTATATTCCTCAAAAATGTACAATTCACACAAATACAAGATAAAAAACAACAACTCGTGATTGCAGTAGTTGTCGGTGAAATGTCGGTGGAACGGAGCGAAGGTTTCCAGCCTTAGATTCGTCCTAAAGGAGTCACTGGTGGAGCGGGCTATCAAAATGTAGCCCAGTTCTAATAATAGGAGGCTGCAATAAGTAACAAGTTAATCTTAAACAGTTTCCTTCCATCACTTCGGTTCATTGCACTTCACTGTATTATATTTCTTAAATCAATTCACCAACAGTATATACAGGAAATACAAAAAGTGTAAACAACTTACAATGTGTTCAGGTGTGGAGCTCGGAATAGAGTGGCAAACCATAGAATGGCAACTACCGACCATGGTTGACATGAGGCTTTGGTGGACTCGAAGCTGCCGTCCGAACGTAACGTATGAGGTGTAAGGTCCAAATGAACCTTACACCTCATATGCACACCAAACACACACAACACTCACGCACAATAAAAATAGTGAAACCATCACTAAAAGAAACCCTTTACAGTGCACCAGGAAGCCATTTTGTCTCATCCCTCACTGGTGACCCCTCCAGTATGGGTAGCCCTCTGGTCCGGCTCACCAGATCATTGGGACCTCAAGCCCCCCCACCGCGGCAAGGTGGCTCCCGTTAGAGGTAAATATTTCCATAAGATAATTTTTTCGGACATCACTGTGGGGTATAATCTGTTAAAGTCTAGATATAGGATAAATGTGCTTCTTTCATTTTCAGGGTCAAAGCAGTGATTAACATGCATGTTATTTGCCACTGTATGAGGTCAAACACACATTGTTAGTCCTCTCACCGAGCACTCAATTATGCGCCCCAATTCAGAGTCTGAAATAAGCTCCAGTTCGGCTTTTTTAATTTTCAAGAATGAATCATATGCATACAGCCAGCAGACCCGCAACCCGCAGCATAATCCCCGAGTGTGCGACATTTGGCAGCTTCCTATACTTTCAGCGCATTCTCATAATCCTCCTTTGTGGCTGTCTCCCCATGAGAGAGTTATAAAAATTTCTTTTGGGGGGAGGGAAGTATCCTCAAGCTTCTTAAGGTCGTCAAGGTATTCATTAGGGAATATACCTTTCCTCAGTCAGGAGTAATATCCAGGCTATGTTTGACAGGTGTTGCACGAGGAAGGTTGATTATTTCAAGGGGCGACTGCTCTTGGTGTGCATCTTGGCGAGGGAACTTAAAGTGATGTCTAAGGCCTTGTTTCACAAGGACGTTGATGTTCACATCAGCCTGCATCTCTTTGACCAACAACCCAAGATTTTATGAATGATCGTGTGTTTTGCATGGCAATTTGCTGTGGTGGTTTTTCATTTCAATACTGCACCATGCACAGTATGCTCCGATGTAATCATGGTGTTGTTTCGTGTGGTCATGATGCCTGTGCTTCTGCTGTTGTCTGAGAAATTTCTGGTGACACATTTCACACATCTTTTCGTTGTTATGTGCATTTTGTTCATTTGGCATGGTTTTTGCAGTATCTGCCCATTTGGCTGATAGACTTTCTATAAAGTGGGTTAGCAGCATCAGCTCCTTTATATGTGGAGCTGTCACGGTATCACCTCTTCTATTGATGATGATGTACCCATAGGCAAAAGCCTTGTGTTGTGATACACACCTACCTCCTGCTTCAGTTTTATCCATGACACCTCAAAGTCGTAAATTGCAGATGTGTGAGAGGCTGTAGGATTTTCCATAGTTTATAAATGATAGCCTGTTCCTGGGTGGTGGTTATGCGATGAGCACTGTCAATTTGTACTCTGTCATGTGTATGTATCTCCCTATAGCTTGAGTGACTAGAATTTGGGATATCGTAATTTCGTGCGCTGTAATCATGTCTAGATCGAGACCACTCCCCTTGTCAGTTATCCACTCTTCTAGTCTGGCTTCCACCTCTTTGCTCTGCCGTGTACAGTTCTGCATTTCTTGTCAGCTAAGTAGGGTTATATATTTTTTTCTATATCTCTGACATTTCCCTATGCGAGGTATGTTCTGGTGAGTACAAGTGTAAACCCTGCAAATGCCTTGGCAGCAGGAGGAAGAAATCCGAGAGTGCAGAATGTCAGCGAAATATTCTTCGTTTCTGTAGAGGTATTCAGTAGGATCTGGCTGGTCGCGACCAGGTATACTAAAACACAACCTTAAACATGCTCCTCGGAAGAGTTCATGCCGAGAAATAATGTGTGGTGACACCACATCATCGTCGATGTTATCTGCACTATCTGCGCTGTCACTATCACCGAGTTTAATTCCTCTATTGTAGACTCGGAGTTCAATGACAGAGTTCAATGACAAGGGCATGAGGGACCGTTTGAGGCGACGGAGCTCTGTGACAGAGGGTGGGAGGGTCTGGCTGCTGCCGTTGCGATAGAGCTTTGTCAACCTCAAGTTGTGGTGGCAGAGCTCCAGACGATTCCGGGTGTGGAGTTCCTGCAACGAAGGAATTTGTCATATTATTATTATAATGAACCAGAGTCGACACTGTTATTAAAAAAAGTTATTGCATACTTTGTATGACTGTTTGCCTTGAAAGGAGGATTGTTGTTGTTATTGTGACTGAGCTCTGTCAACCTTGGGTTGTAGGGAAAGCACTCCAGACGATCCTGAGTATGGATTCCCTGCAATGAAGGAATGTCATTATATTATAATTATAATGAATCCGGGTTAAATACATGTTTTAATAAATGAACAGTTATAACACCGTGCGCCCACGGGTTTGTTATATATTTTACTGCCTATGATTTGTCTTATCTTGATAACAGAGTTGCCTGTGGTGATGCAGTCTGGCTGTGGGGATGTGAAGATTACACCAGGAAAGAACAAGCAAAGGTGATTTTCGGTCAGCATTTGACGCAGTATTGGCAGTAGCAATCAGTTGAAGCCATGATGAGCACTCTCACAGAGGAGGTGATACTAATGTTTAAGCAGACTAATTCCCGCCTTTTATATAGGAGGATGGGGATGCATTTCACAGAGGTTACAATTATGCATATTTTGATTTCGTGCATTTGTGTGCCTCCAGTCTTGTAGGGATACGAGAGTAATAACATTCATATAGTTTGCGTTCATGTAAAACAATCAGTTAATATATAAATCGATGAGTAATGTTATGCAACGGTCAAATGACTTGGTAAAGGGAGTAAGGGGGGGGGGGGGTCATGTTATTAGGTGAGCGGGTCAGGTAGAAGAGGAAATGGGGGGGGGGGGGGTTCTGCTTCAGGTCAGTATGAGGTATCCCTATTATATATCCCTTAGACCATGTTACTTAGTTTTTGAATGAGATTACTGATATCTAACCGAGTAACCTTTTCATTGTGTTTGTAAAATATATGATCGAGTTTTATGATCCTTTGATTGAGATATCTAATATCGCTTACAAGTGATGGCGCAATAGTTGATTTCAATATATTCCTTGCCTGGTACACAAGTAAATTCATTATCACATGCATAAGTCACTTATTACATCTGTGCAAACATAGAGGGAAAAACTTTAAATAATTATTTGACTATTTCTTAACCATGATAAAAACAATAAATAACTTTACATTAAAGGAGGTATGGGATGTATTGTTGTCATCTGTGCTTGGGTTAATTTCAATATATTCATTTTCTTGGTGTACAAGTATATTTATTATTCAAATACGTTATGAATAAATATCACAAGCATAAATCACTTGTTACAAATGTGAATTATAACACCCTGTAATTACTTACCATAAAGTGAAAGGTCAATTACCCGAGTAGAAAGTAGGCATTTAGCCTATAAGGACAATGACTCATTTACCGCTAGGCGAGTATATGTATATATGTATACATATATACATATATAGATAGAGACAGATATACTGATAAATAGAGATACACATTATATGTATATGTATATATATATATATATATATATATATATATATATATATATATATATATATATATATATATATATATCTGCGTGTGTGCGTGTGTGTATCTATCTATATATCTGTACGTATATATATGTATGTGTGCGTGCGTGCTTGCTGGTGTGCGTTTACGTGTGTGCATATATGCAAACGTATATTTGGTTTTGTGAGTGTCTGTATTAATTTTTTGTCGGCATTCCGACTTCAGACTCATAATGGTGATGGCTCTGTCTTTGTTAATCGTTATTCATTTTTGATGGGTAAACATCTGCCGGTAGGTCTGAGGGTACTAAATCACACACACACACATACACACACACACACACACACACACACACACACACACGCACACATACGCATGCACACACAGACACATTTAGAACAAATGTTACTTTTCTCATTACTCTCTCCTTAATTAATGCAATTTACTCACGATGCCGTCTTGAGAATTTTGGCTATAAATGCAAAGAAAAACACAACCATGTACTGACAGAGGAAATATTTTTGAAGAATAATTAGACTAAACCAAAATAATTGAACATATATACACATCAACTAATGAACCGAAATGCAAAAGGCAAATGATTACC
Source organism: Penaeus monodon (assembly GCF_015228065.2). NCBI lineage: Eukaryota > Metazoa > Arthropoda > Malacostraca > Decapoda > Penaeidae > Penaeus > Penaeus monodon. Next base: position 47,474,155 of record NC_051387.1, read on the forward strand.
ATGAAGATTTTCAAATAATATATTCTACAGTAGAAGGCATAAACAAGCGGCAATGAAATTAATGTACCAGTACCCCACGACAGTTAATAATTAACGCGAGAAGCAAAGTGTGGTCTTCGAAGTCAGCATACGATGAACGAAACGGCATACCAGTTCAGCCAGTGAGAGTGTGTGCACAGCGTCCCCCACTCCGCATTGCACACCAGATAGTTGATTTGGAGAGAAGAAAATCGAATACCTCAGTGGCGATGATGAGATCCAGTTCCCTCTTGCTCATTGCTTTAGTCACTCTGCTGAAGAACATAGAGGGAGAGAGGAATACTCTAACTTTAAAAGTAGTTGTTGGTTATAGAGTAGCATCGGTGATTGCTACCTTCAGTGCACGTAAGTAACGGCGAAATGAGGGTGAAGTGAAACTGGCCAGTTCTACTGCACTTTCCTTACCCCTTGGTCTGTTCCATCATGGACATTCATCCTTTGTTAATTACCTAACCGCCCTTATTCTGCTGACTCTTAATTGCTTCTCTACCTTTTCTCAACCAGGTAGTCGACTAGCATGTGCTGCAGGCTGCGTCCAAAACCAAGCTTGTGATGTTTACAACTACAAAACAAATTCAAGCTCAAACAATTGCGACATCGCAGCTCTGAATTCCAACACTTACTTCGAGCAAGACTCGGATTATATATGTTATGTGCCATTTGGTGGTGAGGTGGACCAATCCTTATGAAGGAAAATGCTTCATAGTCCCTGTTTGTATTGTTATTTTGTTAGAAAATATATTGAGGAAAAAGTACTTCAACATTTAAGAGTGCTGTCTTTGGAGCATGCAGTTTATTAGCATAGCTTCTCTTATATCGCAGCATTTTTTTCAGATCTCGTTTCTCCTTAGCATACTTACACAAACGTTTCCTTCGTCTTTTGGCTGAATATCCTTTTCTGATAAAGCTCTAATCCACAGCCGTGATCTCCCTCCGCAACGAACAGCATGGCCTTTGGGGGCAGTGGTCGGTCTACAAGTACTGTGAAGAAGGTTCCTTTGTTTACGGAGTGAGGGCTTGGGTGAGTGATCCCGCCGCGTCTTGAGAGAGAGGGGCCAATGGGAGGGACACCTGGGCACAAAAGAGGTGAAGGAGGGTATTTCGTCTCTCGTTTTTGTCCTTAACTTTATTTACAGTGAAGCTTAGAATTTCACCTTGGCAGTGTAACTAGAAATATAATGTATCTTGCAGGGTATACCACATGTGCTTAAAGTATGCAGCCAGAATAATATTTTTGGCAAAAGCTTACTCTTTGGTATCAGGTGATGTTTAATCAACAAATATTTCTGAATGGTGATAATAGCCACTACGTTAGAGCCGCTACATAATGACTGATTTTGAAAAGCTTATTCAATATATTATACAGTTGTACATATTTGAAAAGGCATAGGAACTATGCCTAATTGTTTATACAGTGGTATCATTTCAAGTACATTATCATATACATGGAAGTAATTTACAGAATATTGATAAAAAAAACATAGATCATGCATTTCTTGGAGTACAATGAAATATATATATATATATATATATATATATATATATATATATATATATATATATATATATATATATATATATATATATATATATATATATATATATATATTTCATTGTACTCCAAGAAATCCATGATCTATGTTTTTTTTATCAATATTCTGTAAATTACTTCCATGTATATGATAATGTATTTGAAATGATACCACTGTATAAACCAATTATATGTATATATATATATATATATATATATATATATATATATATATATATATATATATATATATATATGGTGTATGTATAACAATTTTTACAAAATCTCATGAATAATATAACTATCAATTACGGGCGAATGAACTGTACTTTTTAAGGGTACCTTAAAGTTTACCATTTTCATTGAAATCATTAATGATAGTATATATGGTTTCATGCCCATTCCTATTTCGATATTCTTCAATTAGTGGGCATAACAGTACATAGTGTTCAAGGGTGTGAGTACATGGCTGCATGCATACCTTACATTCAGTGTCCCCAACTCTATGGGAAATATTACATTCCCAATAATATTTAAACCCCAACCGTGACCTAGCTGTTACCACATCCATTTTTCTTGTTACCTTATTAGTTATTCCGGAAATATGTTTCGTTTCATTTTTCTTGTTACCTTATTAGTTATTCCGGGAATATGTTTCGTTTTTAACATTTCATTATGATATGATACTGATCTGCTAATTCCCATTTCTGCGTCACGTTCATTATCAGCCTTAAAACAGAGTTTTTGCTTTAATATGCTGTGAACATGGCTTGGTGTTACGCCTATATCATACTGAATGAGGCCTTGTTGGGCTAATGATTTAATGTTAACACCCTTACGATGAAGTCTATTTAGTCTGTGTTTTACTGTACAAACAAGCCCCGTGGCATCCTTTTAAGAGAGTTTAGTGCATATAATGAAGAAAGGGAGTCAGTTACAATAAGTGTATTTGTTTTTGTTTGATCAACTGCTTTAAGAGCAACGAGTAAAGCAAATAGCTCAGCCTGGAGAATCGATGCCCAATTGTTGAGTTTGATGCCAACTTTATAAATTTGCCCATTGTCTCTGTGTATAACAGCAGCACAACCTGACATACCCTCCTGAGGTATTACCGAACCGTCAGTGTATATCACCTGCTCAATAGAGCAACATCTTTCTTGATGTTATATTTGTGGTTCAAAACGTCATTTTTTGCCTTCATATTTAGAAAAATTATTTTCAATTACATTCTTAGGGTGAACATTTACTTTAATCATGTATTTTACATCCCATGGTGGCAATCAGTCTCCCGGTGTGAAAGAATGTTTGTAGAACTTCTTTAGCTTGATTGATATTTGATGATCTTAATAATCTTAAAGCTATCATAGAATTAATTTCGATTACCCTTTGTTGGATGCTCGGTATTCCCAGCTCTTTCCTCATATGCAGCACCTTTGTTGTTCTCGTACAGCCAAGTATAATTCTTAAGGGTATATTCTGCGTGATTTCTAACTTTCCAATCGATCTACTTGATTTAGTGATTAATAGTGGAGCAACATACTCTATTAGTGGTCGTATATATGCAGTGAACATTAACCTTACAATTCTAATATTTGCTCCAGACGTGACATTATTGCCGGCAACCGCCCTCAAGGCAGCCAGTCTACAGATATTTGTAGGTCTCAACCTGTTCAATATTCATGCTATTTAACTTAATTATCTTATCTCTATCTTTACTGTTGTGACTATATAGTTTCGTTTTCTCTGTGGATATAACTAAGCCTAGTTCATTATATATAGAAGACACAACTGTTAATGTTCTCTCCATTTCGTAATAGCTTTTTGTCTGAATGAAAATATCAGCACAACTCAATACAAGACCGTTGACCTTCGCCTGATAACGTGTGATAAATGTATTCATTATCACACTGAACAAAAGAGGGCTTAATACTCCGCCTTGTGTACTCGGTTTCATGTCTTTCTGTTCGCTTAAGTACTCCTGAATAAAGTACTTTGAAAATTTCCATCAATCCATCTAAGGAGATATCCTCCTTTTCCCATCTTAGACAGTTCGTGTAAGATGGTATGACGATTGGGAATATCAAATGTTGATTTAAGATCCAGAAAGACAGTGAAAAAGTTGCTCTAGAGAGTTGTGAGAAAGGTCGTAATGCAATCTTGGACACTCTTTCCTGGTAAAAATCCTTGAAGATTACTCGATAGTAGGTTTCTAATTCTATACATAAGTCTATTTAATGTCATCCTTTCAAAAGATTTGCATAAACAACTGGTGAGGGAAATCGGTCTATAATCAGCCAAACTTTTGGGCTTTGATATTGTCTAAGAGTTTGGCAGTACTCCCCCATAAACCAGATTATATAATGCGAGTACAGGATCACCTAATTAGCAACCTAATTACATCATAAGCGACGCCATCCTTCCCAGGAGGAGTGGATTTTCCCTTTGAAAGAGCGGCATCAAGCTTTAGCTAAGTGAACAGCACATCGCAATCATCGCTTTGCTTTATCATCTCTTCAATCACATCCCTTCTCTCAGAGTAAGATGCATTTAGACTTGAAATTGATTCTTTACTTAATGACTGGATGTGCAACTCTACGTCTTTTGATTTTTCATTCTATTTATTCCCTCCCATGCTTCTACAACCTTCCTTCTCTTTCCATCTTTTATATGTCTCATTAATTCACTTTTTCTTTGCTTTATTTATTTATCCATGCTTTCCCTCTCTTTTTTTTCTCACCTCATGCATCTACCCTCTCACCCTTTGCTTCTTTATATCCTGCCCATTGATTTATAATATCTATCTTTTTCCCCTTTATTTCTCTCGCTCCTTTACACATTTTCGCTCTCTTCCCCCTCTCCTTTCTTTACCACGCCTACATTATCTGAACATCCACTCTGAACTTATTCTTCTGCAGCATTTCTACTGTCATCTGTTACTTACACTTTTGGCAGCATAATTTAGATGATGTTACGAGATATTAGTCAACTTGTCATCGGAAGCAAGAACAGCAGGACAATTGCCTACTGTGACGTCATCAGTTTGGTTCGACGGCTGGGCACACTTCACAGGCGATTTCCGATATAACCACTCAACAGATCAGCTTATTTTCTCGATGAGAACTATTGAACGACAGCAAAGAATTCCAGAGCATTTAATAATAACAAAGATAGCAAAGAATACATTTTAGTACGATGTATCACCTCTAAAATACTTTTACTAGGTTTGGTACATGGGGACGCGAGACATTCCAATATTTACATATGTCTCCATTTTTTTCACGAAAGGAAGATGTGTATGGTGGAGCTGGACTCGCTCAAGACGATTGCGGTATGACCGGGATAGAGCTGTACTGTAAGGACCTCGCAGGCACTGTCACATCTCCTATTAGATTTAACCTTGGCTTCAGTGACGCAGTGCTAAGGTGTAGGTATACATCTTATTGTGGTCTTTTAACTTTCGAATGCTATATATTTTATATAAACGGGCACACACACACACACACACACACACACACACACACACACACACACACACACACACACACACACACACACACACACACACACACACACACACACCCACGTGTGTGTGTGAGTGAGTGAGTGAGTGAGTGAGTGTATGTGTGTATGTACGCATGTGTGCGTGTGCATATAACCACCCCAGCTACCAGTTCATTTTTTAAACATGGAAAATTTCCAGAACCAGTGATCAGTGGCCGCATACAAATAGCTTAGAACTGTATCAATTTAAAACTGCGAGGGTCTGACAAGTATTGCATAAGTGGTATGTATAATCATTCACAACTTAATTTTGTTATAAATGAAGCTCCGAAATCTTTCTAAAATAAAGAACAGGCATTAGATTATTTCACAAGAAGTGTGCTTATGACTGTATTGACGCGCAGTCGGGGATAACAGTATACTATACTTATATAAACAATGCGATCTGAAAAGAAAGACGTTATGTCTCCTTTTCTTGACCATATATATATGTCATAAATATGATATCACATTATCATGCATACAGAAACATAATTGATCAAGTGCCTTTGACACTCAGCCGCGTCCACCTGCCAGGACGACACGTTCGCTGTGGGCTTCCGCATGAAGTGGCTCGATGACCA
>NC_051387.1:47489647-47502689 GCF_015228065.2 Penaeus monodon
TTAATAAAAGGGGGGCAACCCGAAGGAAGGGGTTTTGGGAGAGTGCCGTCCCACGAAAAGGGGGTGTTGGAAATGAATTCCCCCAATGCCCAAAACAAAAAAAAACCCCGCAAATAAACAATGGAACCATCCTCCCTTTACCGGTGCACAGGAGCCATTTTGTCTCATCCCCACTGGGACCCCTCCAGTATGGTGTACCCCTTGGTCCGGCTCACCAGATCATTGGACCTTAAAGCCCCCCACCGCGGGCAAGGTGGCTCCCGTTAGAGGGAATATTTCCATAAGATAATTTTTTTCGGACATCACGTGGGGTTATAATCTGTTGAGTCTAGATATAGGATAAATGTGCTTCTTTCATTTTCAGGTAAAAGCAGTGATTAACATGCATGTTTTTTTGCCACGGGTAGAGGTCAAACACACATTGTTAGTCCTCTAAACCGAGCACTCAATTATGCCCCCAATTCAGAGTCTGAAATAAGCTCCAGTTCGGTTTTTTTTAATTTTCAAGAATGAATCATATGCTACAGCCAGCAGACCGCAACCCGCAGCATAATCCCCGAGTGTGCGACATTTGGCAGCTTCCATATCTTTCAGCGCATTCTCATAATCCTCCTTTGTGGCTTTCTAAATTTCTTTTTGGGGGAGGGAAGTACCTCAAGCTTCTTAAGGTCGTTAAAAGGTATTCATTGGGGAAATATACCTTTCCTAAGTCAGGAGTAATATCCAGGCTATGTTTGGACAGGTGTTGCACGAGGAAAGGTTGATTATTTTCAAGGGGGGGACTGCTCTTGGTGTGCATCTTGGCGAGGGAACTTAAAGTGATGTCAAAGGGCCCTTGTTTCACAAGGACGTTGATTTTTTCACATAGCCCTGCTTTCTCTTTGACCAACAACCCAGGATTTTATAAATGATCGTGTGTTTTGCATGGCAATTTGCTGTGTGGTTTTTCATTTCAATATGCACCATGCAAAAGTATGCTCCGATGTAATATGGTGTGTTTCGTGTGGTCTGATGCCTGTGCTTCTGCTGTTGGCTGAGGAATTTCTGGTGACAAAATTTCACACCATCTTTTCGTTGTTATGTGCAATTTTGTGTTTCATTTTGGGATGGTTTTTGCAGTATCTGCCCATTTGGCTGATAGACTTTCTATAAAGGGGGTTTGCAGCATCAAAATCCTTTATATGTGGAGCTGTGCACGGTACACCCCTTCTATGATGATGATGTACCATAGGCAAAAGCCTTTTGTTGTGATACACACCTACCTCCTGCTTCAGTTTTATCCATGACACCTCAAAGTCGTAAAATTTCAGATGTGTGAGAGGCTGTAGGATTTTCCATATTTTTTAAATGATAGCCTGTTCCCGGGTGGTGTTATGCATAGCACTGCAATTTGTACTCTGTCATGTGTATGTATCTCCCTATAGCTTGAGTGACTTTGATTTGGGATATCGTAATTCCCTGCGCTGTAATCTGTCTAGATCGAGACCACTCCCCTTGTCAGTTATCCACTCTTCTAGTCTGGCTTCCACCTCTTTGCTCTGCCGTGTACAGTTCTGCATTCTTCGTCAGTAGTAATGATATAGCTAGGTAGGGTTATATATATTTTTTCTATATCTCTGACATCTCCCTATGCGAGGTATGTTCTGGTGAGTACAAGTGTAAACCCTGCAAATGCCTTGGCAGCAGGAGGAAGAAATCCGAGAGTGCAGAATGTCAGCGAAATATTCTTCGTTTCTGTAGAGGTATTCAGTAGGATCTGGCTGGTCGCGACCAGGGATACTAAAACCCAACCTTAAACATGCTCCTCGGAAGAGTTCATGCCGAGAAATAATGTGTGGTGACACCACAGCATCGTCGATGTTATCTGCACTATCTGCGCTGTCACTATCACCGAGTTTAATTCCTCTATTGTAGACTCGTTCATGTTGAGGATTGGAAGGACCTGGCCGAGGTGACAGAGTTCAATGACAAGGGCATGAGGGACCGTTTGAGGCGACGGAGCTCTGTGACAAAAGGGTGGGAGGGTCTGGCTGCTGCCGTTTTCGATAGAGCTTTGTCAACCTCAAGTTTGGTGGCAGAGCTCCAGACGATTCCGGTGTGGAGTTCCTGCAACGAAGGAATTTGTCATATTATTATTATAATGAACCCCGAGTCGACACTGTTATTAAAAAAAGTTATTGCATACTTTGTATGACTGTTTGCCTTGAAAGGAGGACTGTTGTTGTTATTGTGACTGAGCTCTGTCAACCTTGGGTTGTAGGGAAAGCACTCCAGACGATCCTGAGTATGGATTCCCTGCAATGAAGGAATGTCATATTATTATAATTATAATGAATCCGGGTTAAATACATGTTTTAATAAATGAACAGTTATAACACCGTGCGCCCACGGGTTTGTTATATATTTTACTGCCTATGATTTGTCTTATCTTGATAACAGAGTTGCCTGTGGTGATGCAGTCTGGCTGTGGGGATGTGAAGATTACACCAGGAAAGAACAAGCAAAGGTGATTTTCGGTCAGCATTTGACGCAGTATTGGCAGTAGCAATCAGTTGAAGCCATGATGAGTACTCTCACAGAGGAGGTGATACTAATGTTTAAGCAGACTAATTCCCGCCTTTTATATAGGAGGATGGGGATGCATTTCACAGAGGTTACAATTATGCATATTTGATTTCGTGCATTTGTGTGCCTCCATTTCTTGTAGGGATACGAGAGTAATAACATTCATATAGTTTGCGTTCATGTAAAACAATCAGTTAATATATAAATCGATTATTAATTTTATGCAACGGTCAAATCACTTGGTAAAGGGAGTAAGGGGGGGGGGGGGTCATGTTATTAGGTGAGCGGGTCGGGTAGAAGAGGAAATGGGGGGGGGGGGGTTCTGCTTCAGGTCAGTATGAGGTATCCCTATTATATATCCCTTAGACCATGTTACTTAGTTTTTGAATGAGATTACTGATATCTAACCGAGTAACCTTTTTTATTGTGTTTTGTAAAATAAAATGATCGAGTTTATGATCCTTTTATTGAGATATCTAATTCGCTTACAAGTGATGGCGCAATAGTTGATTTCAATATATTCCTTTTCCTGGTACACAAGTAAATTCATTATCACATGCATAAGTCACTTATTACATCTGTGCAAACATAGAGGGAAAAACTTTAAATAATTATTTGACTATTTCTTAACCATGATAAAAACAATAAATAACTTTACATTAAAGGAGGTATGGGATGTATTGTTGTCATCTGTGCTTGGGTTAATTTCAATATATTCATTTTCTTGGTGTACAAGTATATTTATTATTCAAATACGTTATGAATAATATCACAAGCATAAATCACTTGTTACAAATGTGAATTATAACACCCTGTAATTACTTACATAAAGTGAAAGGTCAATTACCCGAGTAGAAAGTAGGCATTTAGCCTATAAGGACAATGACTCATTTACCGCTAGGCGAGTATATTATATATGTATACATATATACATAAAATAGATAGAGACAGATATACTGATAATAGAGATACACATTATATTTTATATGTATATATATATATATATATATATATATATATATATATATATATATATAATATATATATATATATTATATATATATATATATATATATATCTGCGTGTGTGCGTGTGTGTATCTATCTATATATCTGTACGTATATATATGTATGTGTGCGTGCGTGCTTGCTGGTGTGCGTTTACGTGTGTGCATATATGCAAAACGTATATTTGGTTTTGTGAGTGTCTGTATTAATTTTTTGTCGGTCTTCCGACTTCAGACTCATAATGGTGATGGCTCTGTCTTTGTTAATCGTTATTCATTTTGATGGGTAAACATCTGCCGGTAGGTCTGAGGGTACTAAATCACACACACACACATACACACACACACACACACACACACACACACACACACAAAGCAACATACGCATGCACACACAGACACATTTAGAACAAATGTTACTTTTCTCATTACTCCTCCTCTTTAAATTTAAAGCAATTTACTCACGATGCCGTCTTGAGAATTTTGGCTATAAATGCAAAGAAAAACACAACCATGTACTGACAGAGGAAATATTTTTGAAGAATAATTAGACTAAACCAAAATAATTGAACATATATACACATCAACTAATGAACCGAAATGCAAAAGGCAATATACCATGAGATTTTCAAATAATATATTCTACAGTAGAAGCATAAACAAGCGGCAATGAAATTAATGTACCAGTACCCCACTACAGTTAATAATTAACGCGAGAAGCAAAGTGTGGTCTTCGAAGTCAGCATACGATGAACGAAACTGCATACCAGTTCAGCCAGTGAGAGTGTGTGCACAGCGTCCCCCATCCGCATTGCACACCAGATATTTTGATTTGGAGAGAAGAAAATCGAATACCTCAGTGCGATGATGAGATCCAGTTCCCTCTGCTCATTGCTTTAGTCACTCTGCTGAAGAACATAGAGGGAGAGAGGAATACTCTAACTTTAAAAGTAGTTGTTGGTTATAGAGTAGCATCGGTGATTGCTACCTTCAGTGCACGTAAGTAACGGCGAAATGAGGGTGAAGTGAAACTGGCCAGTTTCTACTGCACTTTCCTTACCCCTTGGTCTGTTCCATCATGGACATTCATCCTTTGTTAATTACCTAACCGCCCCTTATTCTGCTGACTCTTAATTGCTTCTCTACCTTTTCTCAACCAGGTAGTCGACTAGCATGTGCTGCAGGCTGCGTCCAAAACCAGCTTGTGATGTTTACAACTACAAAACAATTCAAGCTCAAACAATTGCGACATCGCAGCTCTGAATTCCAACACTTACTTCGAGCAAGACTCGGATTATATATGTTATGTGCCATTTGGTGGTGAGGTGGACCAATCCTTATGAAGGAAAATGCTTCACAGTCCCTGTTTGTATTGTTATTTTGTTAGAAAATATATTGAGGAAAAAGTACTTCAACATTTAAGAGTGCTGTCTTTGAGCATGCAGTTATAGCATAGCTTTTTATATCGCAGCATTTTTAGATCTCGTTTCTCCTTAGCATACTTACACAAACGTTTCCTTCGTCTTTTGGCTGAATATCCTTTTCTGATAAAGCTCTAATCCATAGCCGTGATCTCCCTCCGCAACGAACAGCATGGCCTTTGGGGCAGTGGTCGGTCTACAAGTACTGTGAAGAAGGTTCCTTTGTTTACGGAGTGAGGGCTTGGGTGAGTGATCCCGCCGCGTCTTGAGAGAGAGGGGCCAATGGGAGGGACACCTGGGCACAAAAGAGGTGAAGGAGGGTATTTCGTCTCTCGTTTTTTGTCCTTAACTTATTTACAGTGAAGCTTAGAATTTCACCTTGGCAGTGTAACTAGAAATATAATGTATCTTGCAGGGTATACCACATGTGCTTAAAGTATGCAGCCAGAATAATATTTTGGCAAAAGCTTACTCTTTGGTATCAGGTGATGTTTAATCAACAAATATTTCTGAATGGTGATAATAGCCACTACGTTAGAGCCGCTACATAATGACTGATTTTGAAACGTTTATTCAATATATTATACAGTTGTACATATTTGAAAAGGCATAGGAACTATGCCTAATTGTTTTATACAGTGGTATCATTTCAAGTACATTATCATATACATGGAAGTAATTTACAGAATATTGATAAAAAACATAGATCATGGATTTCTTGGAGTACAATGAAATGAATATATATATATATATATATATATTATATATATATATATATAATATAATATTTCATTGAAACTCCAAGAAATCCATGATCTATGTTTTTTTTATCAATATTCTGTAAATTACTTCCTGTATATGAAAATGTATTTGAAATGATACACTGTTTTAAACCAATTAAATATGTATATATATATATATTATATTTTATATATATATATATAGATATATATATATATTATATATAGTGTAGTGTATGTATAACATTTTTACAAATCTCATGAATAATATAACTATCAATTACGGGCGAATGAACTGTACTTTTTAAGGGTACCTTAAAGTTTACCATTTTCAATGAAATCATTAATGATAGTATATATGGTTTCATGCCCATTCCTATTTCGATATTCTTCAATTAGTGGGCATAACAGTACATAGTGTTCAAGGGTGTGAGTACATGGCTGCATGCATACCTTACATTCAGTGTCCCCAACTCTATGGGAAATATTACATTCCCAATAATATTTAAACCCCAACCGTGACCTAGCTGTTACCACATCCATTTTTCTTGTTACCTTATTAGTTATTCCGGAAATATGTTTCGTTTAATTTTTCTTGTTACCTTACTAGTTATTCCGGAAATATGTTTCGTTTTTAACATTTCATTATGATATGATACTGATCTGCTAATTCCCATTTCTGCCTTAAAACAGAGTTTTTGCTTTAATATGCTGTGAACATGGCTCGGTGTTACGCCTATATCATACTGAATGAGGCCTTGTTGGGCTAATGATTTAATGTTAACACCCTTACGATGAAGTCTATTTAGTCTGTGTTTTACTGTACAAACAAGCCCCGTGGCATCATTTTAAGAGAGTTTAGTGCATATAATGAAGAAAGGGAGTCAGTTACAATAAGTGTATTTGTTTCTGTTTGATTCAACTGCTTTAAGAGCAACGAGTAAAGCAAATAGCTCAGCCTGGAGAATCGATGCCCAATTGTTGAGTTTGATGCCAACTTTATAAATTTGCCCATTGTCTCTGTGTATAACAGCAGCACAACCTGACATACCCTCCTGAGGTATTACCGAACCGTCAGTGTATATCACCAGCTCGATAGAGCAACATCTTTCTTGATGTTATATATGTGGTTCAAAACGTCATTTTTTGCCTTCATATTTAGAAAAATTATTTTCAATTACATTCTTAGGGGGGACATTTGCTTTAATCATGTATTTTACATCCCATGGTGGCAATCAGTCTCCCGGTGTGAAAGAATGTTTGTAGAACTTCTTTAGCTTGATTGATATTTGATGATCTTAATAATTTTAAAGCTATCATAGAATTAATTTCGATTATCCTTTGTTGGATGCTCGGTATTCCCAGCTCTTTCCTCATATGCAGCACCTTTGTTGTTCTCGTACAGCCAAGTATAATTTCTTAAGGGTATATTCTGCGTGATTTCTAACTTTCCCAAACGATCTACTTGATTTAGTGATTAATAGTGGAGCAACATACTCTATTAGTGGTCGTATATATGCAGTGTACATTAACCTTACAATTCTAATATTTGCTCCAGACGTGACATTATTGCCGGCAACCGCCCTCAAGGCAGCCAGTCTACTCCTGCCTTTCTGATTTAAGCATTCAACATGTTCTGGTTTATGAGGAACTATGACTTCTAGATATTTGTAGGTCTCAACCTGTTCAATATTCATGCTATTTAACTTAATTATCTTATTTCTATCTTTACTGTTGTGACTATATAGTTTCGTTTCTTTGATATACAAGCCTAGTTCATTATATATAGAAGACACAACTGTTAATGTTCTCTCCATTTCGTAATAGCTTTTTGTCTGAATGAAAATATCAGCACAACTCAATACAAGACCGTTGACCTTCGCCTGATAACGTGTGATAAATGTATTCATTATCACACTGAACAAAAGAGGGCTTAATACTCCGCCTTGTGTACTCGGTTTCATGTCTTTCTGTTCGCTTAAGTACTCCTGAATAAAGTACTTTGAAAATTTCCATCAATCCATCTAAGGAGATATCCTCCTTTTCCCATCTTAGACAGTTCGTGTAAGATGGTATGACGATTGGGAATATCAAATGTTGATTTAAGATCCAGAAAGACAGTGAAAAAGTTGCTCTAGAGAGTTGTGAAAAAGGGTCGTAATGCAATCTTGGACACTCTTTCCTGGTAAAATCCTTGAAGATTACTCGATAGTATGGTTTCTAATTCTATACATAAGTCTATTTAATGTCATCCTTTCAAAAGATTTGCATAAACAACTGGTGAGGGAAATCGGTCTATAATCAGCCAAACTTTTGGGCTTTGATATTGTCTAAGATTTTTGGCAGTACTCCCCCATAAACCAGATTATATAATGCGAGTACAGGATCACCTAATTTAAAGCAACCTAATTACATCATAAGCGACGCCATCCTTCCCAGGAGGGTGGATTTTCCCTTTGAAAAGAGCGGCATCAAGCTTTAGCTAAGTGAACAGCACATCGCAATCATCGCTTTGCTTTATCATCTCTTCAATCACATCCCTTCTCTCAGAGTAAGATGCATTTAGACTTGAAATGATTCTTTACTTAATGACTGGATGTGCAACTCTACGCCCTTTTGATTTTTCATTCTATTTATTCCCTCCCATGCTTCTACAACCTTCCTTCTCTTTCCATCTTTTATATGTCTCATTAATTCACTTTTTTTGCTTTTTTTATTTATCCATGCTTTCCCTCTCTTTTTTTTCTCACCTCATGCATCTACCTCTCACCCTTTGCTTCTTTATATCCTGCCCATTTATTTATAATATCTATCTTTTTCCCCTTTATTTCTCTCGCTCCTTTACACATTTTCGCTCTCTTCCCCCTCTCCTTTCTTTACCACGCCTACATTATCTGAACATCCACTCTGAACTTATTCTTCTGCAGCATTTCTACTGTCATCTGTTACTTACACTTTTGGGCAGCATAATTTAGATGATGTTACGAGATATTAGTCAACTTGTCATCGGAAGCAAGAACAGCAGGACAAATGCCTATTGTGACGTCATCAGTTTGGTTCGACGGCTGGGCACACTTCACAGGCGATTTCCGATATAACCACTCAACAGATCAGCTTTTTTCTTGATGAGAACTATTGAACGACAGCTAATGAATTCCAGAGCATTTATTAATAACAAAGATAGCAAAGAATACATTTTAGTACGATGTATCACCTCTAAAATACTTTTACTAGGTTTGGTACATGGGGACGCGAGACATTCCAATTTTTAACATATGTCTCCATTTTTTTCACGAAAGGAAGATGTGTATGGTGGACCTGGACTCGCTCAAGACGATTGCGGTATGACCGGGATAGAGCTGTACTGTAAGGACCTCGCAGGCACTGTCACATCTCCTATTAGATTTAACCTTGGCTTCAGTGACGCAGTGCTAAGGTGTAGGTATACATCTTATTGTGGTCTTTTAACTTTCGAATGCTATATATTTTAAAATAAACGGGCACACACACACACACACACACACCACACAACACCACACACACAAAACACACCACCACACACACACACACACACACACACACACACACACACACACACACACACTCACATCCACGTGTGTGTGTGAGTGAGTGAGTGAGTGAGTGAGTGTATGTGTGTATGTACGCATGTGTGCGTGTGCATATAACCACCCCAGCTACCAGTTCATTTTTTAAACATGGAAAATTTCCAGAACCAGTGATCAGTGGCCGCATACAAATAGCTTAGAACTGTATCAATTTAAAACTGCGAGGGTCTGACAAGTATTGCATAAGTGGTATGTATAATCATTCACAACTTAATTTTGTTATAAATGAAGCTCCGAAATCTTTCTAAAATAAAGAACAGGCATTAAATTATTTCACAAGAAGTGTGCTTGTGACTGTATAGACGCGCAGTCGGGGATAACAGTATACTATACTTATATAAACAATGCGATCTGAAAAGAAAGACGTTATGTCTCCTTTTCTTGACCATATATATATGTCATAAATATGATATCACATTATCATGCATACAGAAACATAATTGATCAAGTGCCTTTGACACTCAGCCGCGTCCACCTGCCGGGATGACACGTTCGCTGTGGGCTTCCGCATGAAGTGGCTCGATGACCAAGGGGACGAAGATGACGTAGGTATGACCAACTTCAGGCTGCATTGCCAGACCGGTACCGCCCAGAGTTATACGCAAGTTCAAGGTGATTTTTTCTTATTATTTGTGATTCTTTTGGTATTTCTATCTTTGTTTCATCTATTCTTCTCACTCATGGTATCTGAGGTGAGAATAATGCTTCTGTCATGACTTGTACACCGGACGAGCATCTGCTGTTAATTTGGTTTGCAAAGCTCTAATAGGTACTTTGTTATGCTTCATTGTTGATATTACACCCGATTCAACAACACTGGAAAATTTGTTATATATGCTACTGAACTATATATATATATATATATATATATATATATATATATATATATATATATATATATATATATATATATATTCACTAACAAAATATGCAGTTTGAAATAAACGCATTCCTAGACAACGTAGGAATTCGCAAGTTAACATTTTTAACATTTTGCAGGAAATGCGATTTGTATTGCCGCATTGGGTGATCTACGAAGTAATGGAGAAAAGAAATACCATGTCAGTATTCATGAACGTTTTATCCCCTTCAGGAACCTGGTACAGCGCGGCACTGTGCCCTCCTTTGACTCTCATTTGTGGATTTCGTGTCTTGTATCAACCGCTTTCTGTCGCCGATGTCACCTGCTTCAACGAGATTGCAATGGCGTGCTGTTTCCTGTGAGCCTCGACTGTGGCATGACGAACCAGGGACCTCGGAAGGAAGGAACTGCACTGATCACTCGGCTTATGCGACTATACTCACCATTAGTTGTGATGATGGGGCCGGTGTTCCAAGGTGAATTCATCATATATGTGTTAGTCATAAAGCTTGTTTATTTCTCATGTACTGTCTTAGAATCAGCTTTATCTACTGCTCTCCAGCGGTTAATACCTACTAGCTGAAATTAGCCTTGAACATTTGAGGAAAAGGTACAGAAAGGTGAACAAACCTTTGCTGCATTAACGTTTTCTGAAACAAAATTACGCTTTGCTTACTTTCCGTATAGAAGCTCTCTATAATTTGTACACGCGTTGGTACACGAGTAAAGTGACTGCCATTGTTTTCAGCCAACGTCACTTTCGAGGAGGTAGTAATAACGCTGCTATTTGCTACCTTCTAGGTTTTGGCCATATTTGTGCGTGTTTTTGTTTTGTTTTGCTTTCCTTGATAGATGTTTCATCACTATACTTCTGCATCATCCTTTCTTCATAATCATATTGCATACTGTCTACGAATCCAGTATCCTTTGGTTTGCAGTCTTAAGTTGAGTTTTCAATTACTTCTAGACAGACTGAGAATGCTTTTGAGAAAATTTCGTCTCTGTTTTTATGAGGATGCACAACTAATGTGAAGTTTTACATTAAATACACACTTGTCTTACGCGTACCATTTTGATTTCATTGACATAAATTGATTTACAGTTAGAATGAACTTAGCATTAATTTTTTTTCCCCAAGCTGATTTGTGCTAAATAGTATACGTTTGCACAACAGCCATCAGCGATCTACTAGTTCATTTTGCTCTTTGATGCCAGTTCCTGCTTGAAGAAATAAATGTATGACATACTAAACAGGATCAATTTATTCCCAAGATTAATCCATAGTCTTTTCCGTTTTTTTCACTGGGTGAAGATAACATTTATATTTTGAGGCCTTTTTATCCTACTTATACTGCTAAACATGCATTTTAATTTACTCTGCATTGCTCTACACACACACACACACACACACACACACACACACACACACACACACACAGAGAGAGAGAGAGAGAGAGAGAGAGAGAGAGAGAGAGAGAGAGAGAGAGAGAGAGAAGAGAGAGAGAGAGAGAGAGAGAGAGTTATATACATATACAAATATGTGCGTGTGTATGTGTGTGTGTGTATGTGCATATATATGTATATATATACTCATATATATACATACATATATATATATATATATATATATATATATATATATATATATATTATATATATATATATATATATAACATCTGGAAAGACCGAAGCATTACCTTACGGACAAAGCTGAGGTTATTGAACTCATTAGTTTTCCCAATTGCATCATATGGTTCTGAGTGTTGGGTGCTGAAGTAGATAGACAAGAAAAAGATCAATAGTTTTGAAATGTGGTGTTACAGACGAGTACTACGTATTAACTGGACAGAGAAGAAAACGAATGATGAAGTGCTGAGAAAAATAAATTGTAAAGACCGGCTGTTGGACATCTTGAACAAAAGGAAATTAAAGTTTATTGGTCATGTGATGAGAATTAAAAGTATTGAGAAAAACTTGCTGACAAGGATGGTGATAGGAAACAGAGGAAGAGGCAAACCGAAGACAAGACTGAGCGACAACATCAAAGATATTTGCGGGTTGTCGATGGTACAAGTGGAAAGAAAAGCGCAAGATCGAGTTGAGTGGCGAAGGATGGTATAGAGGTCCACGGCTGCTCAAACATGAGCATACCGTTATTTGATTATATATATATATATATATATATATATATATATATATATATATATATATATATATATATATGCAACATATATACATACGAACAATATATATGTATGTACATGTATTTAAAGATACATATATATGATTGGCAAAACACTCTACCGTGTTAGTACTATGACAGAAAAACCCACAATGCATAAACTAGAATTATTGGTAATAAGACAGCAGTTTCGAAATCCACCTGGATTCCATTTTCAGGTTTTCGAAACTGTTGTCTCATTATCAGTATATCTAGTTTGTGCATTGTGGGTTCTACCAAAGTAGGTGTGAGTGTATATATGCGTATATATGTGCATAAGGTATGTGTATACGTATGCATGTATAGGTAAACGTGCATATGTATATGTATGCGTATATGTATATGTGTATGTATGTATGTGTATGTGCGTATGTATATGTATGTATAGAATGTATGTATATGTGTGTATAGAATGTATGTATATGTGTATGCATATGTGTACGTTGTGTGTATATGTGTGTGTGCATGTATGTGTATGTATACATGTATATGTGTATATATGTGTGCATGTACAGGTATATACATATATATGTGGGTGAGCACTAATGTGTACTCATAAACGTATGTGAGTATACACGTGTGCGTCAGCATAGGTATACAA
>NC_051387.1:47502789-47525283 GCF_015228065.2 Penaeus monodon
TCAAGTGATTTGAATGTAGTTAATTCTTTTGCCTTTTCACGTTAGCTAAATTTGGCTGCGTTATTCGTATGAGTTTACTCCTTTCCCCTCTGAGATGTAATTTAATTTGGCCTCTGACCATTCTATGGTCGCTGCCAACACTTACTTTATTAATAACCTTTTTGGCTATATCATACCTATTTGCAATTATGAAGTCAATTTCGTTTTTGATGTCAGATGGCACTTCCACGTCCACTTCCGCTCTAGTCTTTTTTCGAAGAATGTATTCATGATTTTAAGTGATCAAGCCTCCGCAGAATCAACTAGCATTTGTCCCCTCTCATTCCTAGTACCTATTCCGTGATTCCCTATTACGGTTTCTCCTACTGTCTTTTTACCTATTTTGGCATTAAAATCTCCCATAATTATTGTGAACTGTGTTTTACTCTCTCTCTGGCTAAATGGACATCATGGAAGCTTTCTATTTCTTCATCACCGTGACTGCAGGTTGGAGCATAGACTTGAACAATCTTTAAGTTTAGTTTTATTTGTTTAGTTTTATTGTTACTGAAGCCACTCTTTCGCTTATACTATAGAATTCCACGATATTCTTTTCTAAACGTTTGTGAACTAAGAAACCTACCCCTCATTCCTGCTTGCTACCCTGGGGTTTACCTCTCCAATAGAGCACGTGTCCATCATTTAGTATCTTCTGTTCTTCGCCTAGCCTTAGTCCTACAATATCCCATTTAATGAAAGATAATTCCTCGAGTATTGCTAGTAAGTCGGATTCAGTTCTCATTATCCTTATATTATATGTGCAAAGGCTCATCAACGGGGGGCGACCTGTTGTTAACCGGGGATTATTAGCACCCTCTACTCCGGAGCGATCCTGATCGCTGCCGTAACCAGGGGCTCCTACGCCTCCGGGGAATGAGGGTCGTTGCTCTGTTTGTGCAGTCATGGTTTTTTTATTGAGAGGTAGGCAGCCGAGTTACCTTCCACCTACTGGCTTAGGTGTATCTTGGTGGAAGGGGGAGTAGTTTAGCCGGGATGCCACTGATAAACCCCTCCAGCAGGGTTGGCCCTGCCTAGTGTGCAGCCACGCACGGCCTGCTCATTACGCCAGGGTATACTCCCGTGAGCATGGGTTTGACTATCAGAAGTGTTTATATGTGTGATTATATATTATACACTGATTTTATTTATGCGTATGTACGCCCAGTGCAGACATAGTTGTTCACTTGCAAATGCCCTACATACCACGCATATATTAATTTTCTTGCACATGCACACGCAAGCATACACCTTTACATATGCTCCCATGCATATGATATGTATATACACTCTTACATTATACACAACTACACACATGATGTTGCATACCCATTTATAGACGTATGCGCACATCACATTCGCATACATATGTGTATGTGCACCCACATGTATGCGAAGACACACCTGCGCACACATTCTGTGCACTTACTTATGGCTATACTTACACGTACAAATATAGCTATACGTATGCTGACGCACACGTGTATACTCACATACGTTTATGAGTACACATTAGTGCTCACCCACATATATATGTATATACCTGTACATGCACACATATATACACATATACATGTATACATACACATACATGCACACACACATATACACACAACGTACACATATACATACACATATACATACATTCTATACACACATATACATACATTCTATACACACATATACATACATTCTATACATACATATACATACGCACATACACATACATACATACACATATACATATACGCATACATATACATATGCACGTTTACCTATACATGCATACGTATACACATACCTTATGCACATATATACGCATATACACTCACACCTACTTTGGTAGAACCCACAATGCACAAACTAGATATACTGATAATGAGACAACAGTTTCGAAAACCTGAAAATGGAATCCAGGTGCATTTCGAAACTGCTGTCTTATTACCAATAATTCTAGTTTATGCATTGTGGGTTTTTCTGTCATAGTACTAACACGGTAGAGTGTTTTGCCAATCATATATATGTATCTTTAGATACATGTACATACATATATATTGTTCGTATGTATATATGTTGCATATATATATATATATATATATATATATATATATATATATATATATATATATATATATATATATCATCAATAACGGTATGCTCATGTTTGAGCAGCCGTGGACCTCTATACCATCCTTCGCCACTCAACTCGATCTTGCGCTTTTCTTTCCACTTGTACCATCGACAACCTGCAAATATCTTTGATGTTGTCGCTCAGTCTTGTCTTCGGTTTCCCTCTTCCTCTGTTTCCTATCACCATCCTTGTCAGCAAGTTTTTCTCAATACTTTTAATTCTCATCACATGACCAATAAACTTTAATTTCCTTTTGTTCAAGATGTCCAACAGCCGGTCTTTACAATTTATTTTTCTCAGCACTTCATCATTCGTTTTCTTCTCTGTCCAGTTAATACGTAGTACTCGTCTGTAACACCACATTTCAAAATTATTGATCTTTTTCTTGTCTATCTACTTCAGCACCCAACACTCAGAACCATATGATGCAATTGGGAAAACTAATGAGTTCAATAACCTCAGCTTTGTCCGTAAGGTAAAGTTTCGGTCTTTCCAGATGTTATATATATATATATATATATATATATATATATATATATATATATATATATATATATATATATATGTATGTATATATATGAGTATATATATATACATATATATGCACATACACACACACACATACACACGCACATATTTGTATATGTATATAACTCTCTCTCTCCCCTCTCTTCTCTCTCTCTCTCTCTCTCTCTCCACCTCCTCCCTCCCTTCCCTCTCCCTCTCTCCCCTTCTCTCTGTTGTGGTGGTGTGTGTGTGGGGTGTGTGTGTGTTAGAGCAATGCAGAGAAAATTAAAATGCATGTTTAGCAGTATAAGTGGGATAAAAGGCCTCAAAATATAAAATTTTTATCTTCACCAAGTAAAAAAAAAAACGGAAAGACTATGGATTAATTTTGGGGAATAATTGATCCTGTTTAGTATGGTCATACATTTATTTCTTCAAGCAGGAACTGGCATCAAAGAGAAAAATGAACTAGTAGATCGCTGATGGCTGTTGTGCAAACGTATACTATTTAGCACAAATCAGCTTGTGAAAAAAAAATTAATGCTAAGTTCATTCTAACTGTAAATCAATTTATGTCAATGAAATCAAAATGGTACGCGTAAGACAAGTGTGTATTTAATGTAAAACTTCACATTAGTTGTGCATCCTCATAAAAAGAGACAAATTTTCTCAAAAGCTTTCTCAGTCTGTCTAGAAGTAATTGAAACTCAACTTAAGACTGCAAACCAAGGGATCCTGGATTCGTAGACAGTATGCAATATGATTATGAAGAAAGGAGAGCAGAAGTATAGTGATAAAACATCTATCAAGGAAAGCAAAAACAAAACAAAACACGCACAAATAGGGCCTAAACCTAGAAGGTAGAAAATAGCAGCGTTATTACTACCTCCTCGAAGTGACGTTGGCTGAAAACAATGGCAGTCACTTTACTCGTGTACCAACGCGTGTACAAATTATAGAGAGCTTCATAGGGAAAAGTAAGCAAAGCGTAATTTTGTTTCAGAAAACTTTTAATGCAGCAAAGGTTTTGTTCACCTTTGTACCTTTCCTCAAATTTTCAAGGCTAATTTCAGTAGTAGGAAATTGCCGCGGGAGAGCATAGATAAAGCTGATTCTAAAACAGTACATGAGAATACAAGCTTTAGGGCAAAACACTATATGATGTTCACCTTGGAACACCGCCCCATCATCAAAACTAATGGTGAGTATAGTCGCATAAGCCGAGTGATCAGTGCGTTTCCTTCCTTCCGAGGTCCCGGGTTCGTCATGCCACAGTCGAGGCTCACAGAAACAGCACGCCATTGCAATCTCGTTGAAGCAGGTGACATCGCGACAGAAAGCGGTTGATACAAGACACAAATCCACAAATGAGAGTCAAAGGAGGGCACAGTGCCCGTTGTACCGGGTTTCCTAAAGGGATAAAACGTTCATGAATACTGACATGTATTTCTTTCCTCCATTACTTCGTAGACCCCCAAATGGCAATAAAATCGCATTCCTGCAAAATGTTAAAAATGTTAACTTGCGATTCCTACGTTGTCTGGGGAATGCGTTTATTTCAAACTGTATTTTGTTAGTGAAAATTTTATATTAATATATATATATATATATTATAATATTTTATATTATTTTATATATATAATAAAATTATATAGTTCAGTAGCATATTAAAAAATTTTCCAGTGTTGTTGAATCGGGTGTAATATAAACAATGAAGCATAACAAAGTACCTTTTAAAGGGGCTTTGAAAACCCAAAATTTAACAGCAGATGCTTCGTCCGGTGTACAAGTCATGACAGAAGCATTATTCTCACCTCAATACCATATGAGAAGAATAGATGAAACAAGATAAAAATACCAAAAGAATCACAAATAATAAAAAAAAATCACTTAACAACTTGCGTATAACTCTGGGCGGTACCGGTCTGGCAATGCAGCCTGAATTTGGTCTACCTACGTCATCTTCGCCCCCTTTGGGTCATCGAGCCACTTCTGCGGAAGCCCACAGCGAACGTGTCTCCGGCAGGGGGACGGGGCTGAGTGTCAAAGGCACTTGATCAATTATGTTTCTGTATGCATTGATAATGTAAATCATTTTATGACTATATATATGGTAAAGAAAAGGAGACATAACGTCTTTCTTTTCAGATCGCATTGTTTATAAAAGTATAGTATACTTTTTTTATCCCCGACTGCGCGTCAATACAGTCAAAGCACACTTCTTGTGAAATAATTAATCCTGTTCTTTATTTAGAAAGATTTCGGAGCTTCATTTATAACAAAATTAAGTTGTGAATGATTTACATACCACTTATGCAATACTTGTCAGACCCTCGCATTTTTAAATTGATACAGTTCTAAGCTTTTTGTATGCGGCCACTGATCACTGGTTCTGGAAATTTTCATGTTTAAAAATGAACGGGTAGCTGGGGTGGTTATATGCACACGCACACATGCGTACATACACACATACACTCACTCACTCACTCACTCACTCACACACACACGTGGATGTGAGTTGTGTGTGTGTGTGTGTGTGTGTGTGTGTGTGTGGTGTGTTTGTGTGTGTTGTGTGTTTTGTGTTTTGGTGTGTGGTGTGTGTGGTGTGTGCCCGTTTATATAAAATATATAGCATTCAAAAGTTAAAAGACCACAATAAGATGTATCCCTCACCTTAGCACTGCTCACTGAAGCCAAGGTTAAATCTAATAGGAGATGTGACAGTGCCTGCGAGGTCCTTACAGTACAGCTCTATCCCGGTCATCCCGCAATCGTCTTGAGCGAGTCCAGTCCACCATACACACTTCCTTTCGTGAAAAAAAAGGAGACATATGTAAATATTGGAATGTCTCGCGTCCCATGTACCAAACCTAGTAAAAGTATTTTTGAGGTGATACATCGTACTAAAATGTATTCTTTGCTATCTTTGTTATTATAAATGCTCTGGAATTCTTTGCTGTCGTTCAAAAGTTCTCATCGAGAAATAAGCTGATCTGCTGATGATCATATCGGAAATCGCCTGTGAGTGTGCCCAGCCGTCGAACCAAACTGATGACGTCACAGTAGGCAATTGTCCTGCTGTTCTTTCTTTTCCCTGGCAAGTTACTATATCTCGTAAAAATCATCTAAATTATGCTGCCAAAAGTGTAAGTAACAGATGACAGTAGAAATGCTGCAGAAGATAATTCAAGTGGATGTTCAGATAAAAGTAGGCGTGGTAAAAAAAGGAGAGGGGAAGGAGCGAAAAAGTGTAAAGGAGCGAGAGAAATAAAGGGGAAAAAGATAGATATTATAAATCAATGGGCAGGATATAAAAGCAAAGGTTTAGAGGGTAGATGCATGAGGTGAGAAAAAAAAGAGGGAAAGCATGGATAAATACATAAGCAAAGAAAAGTGAATTAATGAGACATATAAAAAATGGAAAGAGAAGGAGTTGTAGAAGCATGGGAGGGATAATAGAATGAAAAATCAAAAAACGTAGAGTTTTCACATCCAGTCATTAAGTAAAGAATCAATTTCAAATCTAAATGCATCTTTCTCTGAGAGAAGGGATGTGATTGAAAGATGATAAAGCAAAGCGATGATTGCGATGTTCTGTTCACTAGCTAAAAGCTTGATGCCGCTCTTTCAAAGGGAAAATCCACTCCTCCTGGGAAGGTGGCGTCGCTTATGATGTAAATTGGTTGCTATTAGGTGATCCTGTACTCGCATTATATAATCTGGTTTATGGGGGAGTACTGCCAAAATCTTTTGACAATACAAAACCCAAAGTTTGGGCTGATTATAACCGATTTCCCTCACCAGTTGTTATGAAAATCTTTTGAAAGGATGACATTAAATAGACTTATTATAGAATTAAAACCTACTATCGAGTAATCTTCAAGGATTTTTACCAGGAAAGAGTGTCCAAGATTGCTTACGACCTTTCTCACAACCTCTAGAGCAACTTTTTCACTGTCTTTTTGGATCTTAAATCAACATTTGATATTCCCAATCGTCCATACCATCTTACACGAACTGTCTAAGATGGGAAAAGGAGGATAAACTCCTTAGATGGATTTATGGAAATTTTCAAAGTACTTTATTCAGGGGTACTTAAGCGAACAGAAAGAAAATGGGAAACCCAGTACACAGGCGGAGTATTAAGCCCTCTTTTGTTCAGTGTGATAATGAATACATTTTTCACACGTTATCAGGCGAAAGGGCAAAGGTCTTGTATTGAGTTGTGCTGAAAATTTTCATTCAGACAAAAAGCTATTACAAATGGAAGAACATTAACGTTGTGTCTTCTATATATAATGAAATAGGCTTAGTTATATCCACAGAGAAAACGAAAATATATAGTCACAACAGTAAAAAATAAGAAAGATAATTAATTTTAAAAAGCATGAATATTGAACAGGTTGAGACCTACAAATATCTAGAAGTCCTTAGGGGGTTCCCATAAACCGGGAAAATTTGAATGGTTAATCAAAGCAAATATGCCCTTGAGGGGTTGCCCAATATTCACTTAAATATTTGAATTGAAGTTAAATTCACGCAAATAATACCCTTAGAAATTTTTTGCGTACCAAAACAAATTCAAGAGGGCGATTGGGAATAGAATCCAACGTAAGAATTTTTACTTTTAAAAATTAATATCAATTTTCTCGCTACAGAACACAAATTCTGCAAGAGGAGACCTGGGGAATACCGTAGCATTCCCAAAGATTTAAATTCGAAAATTTTCTATATAGCAAAATTATTTTAAACCCCAAATATAACACTAAAGAAGTTCTTTTCAAATTCTTCAACCGGAGGGATGATTTGCCACCAGGAAAAGTAAATTTTAAGGGCATTAAAACAAGGGTGTCCCGCCCAAAAATTTCTTTATTTTTTAAATTTATAACAAAAAAATACTTTTTGAACCCATATATAACCTTTTTAAAAAGATTTTCCACGAGGCTTTGGTTTTTAGTAAAACACGGTCTAATACCTCAGAGGGTTTTCATTTCCTTTTTCCCCAAAAGGCCCAATCAAATTATAAATGGCACCAACTTTTAACAATGGCAAAAACGTTTAGGCTGATATCTGGCAAAACGTTGCTCTAAAACATTGAATTTAAAAAAAAAACCAATAACTTAAAGGGAACGAAATGCCTTTCTCAATTCACTAATTCGAAAATGATTGGCACGGGCTGTTTGTCACGTAAAAGGTTTTAAATAATTATTGGGAAAAATTGTTTTTATATTTTCCCATAAGGGAGTTGGTGATCACTTTAATGTAGAAAAGGTATGGCAAAAAGCAGCCATTTTGCTTTACAAAAAACCCTTGGACACCATGTACTGTTTATGCCCACTAATTGAAGAATATCGAAATAGGAGGCATGAAACCATATATACTATCATTAATGATTTCAATGAAAATGGTAAACTTTAAGGTACCCTTAAAAAGTACAGTTCATTCGCCCGTAATTGATAGTTATATTATTCATGAGATTTTGTAAAAATTGTTATACATACATATATATATATATATACATATATTATATACATATATATAATATATTATATAATATTATATATATATATAATACAAATTATATTATACTATATATATATATATATAATATATATTATATATAATATCTTATTATAATGTATCTATATATATATATATATATTATATATATATATAATGATATATATTTCACTGTACTCAAAGAAATGCATGATCTGTGTTTTTTTAATCACTATTCTGTAAATTATTTCCATGGATATGATAATGTCCTTGAAATGATACCACTGTATAAACCAATTAGGCAGAGTTCCTATGCTTTTAAAATATGTACAACTGTATAATATATTGAATAAGCTTTTCAAAATCAGTCATTATGTACGGCTCTAACGTAGTGGCTATTATCACCATTCAGAAATATTTGTTGATTAAACATAAACCTGATACCAAAGAGTAAGCTTTTGCCAAAATATTATTCTGGCTGCATACTTTAGCACATGTGGTATACCCTGCAAGATACATTATATTTCTAGTTACACTGCCAAGGTGAAATTCTACTAAGCTTCACTGTAAATAAAGTTAAGGACAAAAACGAGAGACGAAATACCCTCCTTCACCTCTTTTGTGCCCAGGTGTCCCTCCCATTGGCCCCTCTCTCTCAAGACGCGGCGGGATCACTCACCCAAGCCCTCACTCCGTAAACAAAGGAACCTTCTTCACAGTACTTGTAGACCGACCACTGCCCCCAAAGGCCATGCTGTTCGTTGCGGAGGGAGATCACGGCTGCGGATTAGAGTTTTATCAGAAAAGGATATTCAGCCAAAAGACGAAAGAAACGTTCGTGTAAGTATGCTAAGGAGAAACGAGATCTGAAAAAAATGCTGCATGCACGAAAGACAGCACTCTTAAATGTTGAAGTACTTTTTCCTCAATATATTTTCTAACAAAATGACAATACAAACAGGGACTATGAAGCATTTTCCTTCATAAGGATTGGTCCACCTCACCACCAAATGGCACATAACATATATAATCCGAGTCTTGCTCGAAGAAAGTGTTGGAATTCAGAGCAGCGATGTCGCAATTGTTTGAGCTTGAATTTGTTTTGTAGTTGTAAACATCACAAGCTTGGTTTTGGACGCAGCCTGCAGCACATGCTAGTCGACTACCTGGTTGAGAAAGGTAGAGAAGCAATTAAGAGTCAGCAGAATAAGGGGGGTTAGGTAATTAACAAAGATGAATGTCCATGATGGAACAGACCAAGGGTAGGAAAGTGCAGTAACTGGCCAGTTTCACTTCACCCTCATTTCGCCGTTACTTACGTGCACTGAAGGTAGCAATCACCGTGCTACTCTATAACCAACAACTACTTTTAAAGTTAGAGTATTCCTCTCTCCCTCTATGTTCTTCAGCAGAGTGACTAAAGCAATGAACATAAGGGAACTGGATCTCATCATCGCCACTGAGGTATTCGATTTTCTTCTCTCCAAATCACTATCTGGTGTGCATGCCGGAGTGGGGGACGCTGTGCACACACTCTCACTGGCTGAACTGGTATGCCGTTTCGTTCATCGCATGTTGGCTTCGAAGACCACACTTTGCTTCTCGCGTTAATTATTAACTGTCGTGGGGTACTGGTACATTAATTTCATTGCCGCTTTTTTATGCTTCTACTGTAGAATTTATTATTTGAAATCTTCATGGTTTGCCTTTTGCATTTCGGTTCATTAGTTTGATGTGTATTATATTTCAATTATTTTGGTTTAGTCTAATTTTTCTTCAAAATTTTTTCCTCTGTCATACATGGTTGTGTTTTTCTTGCATTTATAGCCAAAATTCTCAAGACGGCATCGTGAGTAAATTGCATTAATTAAGGAGGAGTAATGAGAAAAGTAAATTTGTTCTAAATGTGTCTGTGTGTGCTATGCGTATGTGTGTGTGTGTGTGTGTGTGTGTGTGTGTGTGTGTGTGTGTGTGTGTGTGTGTGTGGTGGTGTGTGTTTTGTATGTGTGTGTGTGTGATTCAGTCCCTCAGACCTACCGGCAGAGGGTTTACCCATCAAAAATGAATAACGTTTAAACAAAGACAGAGCCATCACCATTATGAGTCTGAAGTCGGAATGCCGACAAAAAAATAATACAAACACTCACAAAACCAAATATACGTTTGCATATATGCACACACGTAAACGCACACCAGCAAGCACGCACGCACACATACATATATATACGTACATATATATAGATAGATACACACACCACACACGCAGATATATATATTATTATATATATATTTTTATATATATATATATATATATATATATTATTTTATATACTACATAATATATGTATGTGTATATATGTACATATATGCACATATATTATATTATATATACTATATATATATCTATATAATATATGTGTATCTCTATCTACAGTATATCTGTCTTTATCTATATATGTATATATGTATACATATATTGTATGCACTCGCCTAGCGGTAAATGAGTCATTGTCCTTATAGGCTAAATGCCTACTTTCTACTCGGGTAATTGACCTTTCACTTTATGGTAAGTAATTACAGGGTGTTATAATTCACATTTGTAATAAGTGATTTATGCATGTGATAATTATTCATAACGTTTTTGAATAATAAATATACTTGTACACCAGGCAAATGAATATATTGAAATTAACACAAGCACGGATGACAAGAATACATCCCATACCTCCTTTAATGTAAAGTTATTTATTGTTTTTATCGTGGTTAAGAAATAGTCAAATAATTATTTAAAGTCTTTCCCTCTATGTTTGCACAGATGTAATAAGTGACTTATGCATGTGATAATGAATTTACTTGTGTACCAGGCAAAGAATATATTGAAATCAACTATTGCGCCATCACTTGTAAGCAATATTAGATATCTCAATCAAAGGATCATAAAACTCGATCATATATTTTACAAACACAATGAAAAGATTACATTTACTCGGTTATATATCAGTAATCTCATTCAAAAAGTAAGTAACATGGTCTCAGGGATATATAATAGGGATACCTCATACTGACCTGAAGCAGAACCCCCCCCCCCATTTCCTCTTCTACCTGACCCGCTCACCTAATACATGACCCCCCCCCCCTCACTCCCATAACCAAGTTATTTGACCGTTGCATAACATTACTCATCGATTTATATATTAACTGATTGTTTTACATGAACGCAAACTATATGAATGTTATTACTCTCGTATCCCTACAAGACTGGAGGCACACAAATGCACGAAATCAAAATATGCATAATTGTAACCTCTGTGAAATGCACCCCCCATCCTCCTATATAAAAGGCGGGATTAGTCTGCTTAAACATTAGTATCACCTCCTCTGTGGAGTGCTCATCATGGCTTCAACTGATTGCTACTGCCAATACTGCGTCAAATGCTGACCGAAATCACCTTTGC
Organism: Penaeus monodon; assembly: GCF_015228065.2. Classification (NCBI taxonomy): domain Eukaryota; kingdom Metazoa; phylum Arthropoda; class Malacostraca; order Decapoda; family Penaeidae; genus Penaeus; species Penaeus monodon. The sequence goes on from NC_051387.1 coordinate 47,514,418, forward strand.
TTGTTCTTTCCGGGTGTAATCTTCACATCCCCACAGCCAGACTGCATCACCACAGGCACTCTGTTATCAGATAGACAAATCATAGGCAGTAAAATATATAACAAACCCGTGGGCGCAGGGTGTTATACTGTTCATTTATTAAACATGTATTTACCCGGATTCATTATAATTATAATATATGACATTCCTTCATTGCAGGGAATCCATACTCAGGATCGTCTGGAGTGCTTTCCCTACAACCCAAGGTTGACAGAGGCTCAGTCAAAATAAAACAACAATCCTCCTTTCAAGGCAAACAGTCATACAAAGTATGCAATAACTTTTTTAATAACAGTGTCGACTCTGGTTCATTATAATAATAATATGACAAATTCCTTTTCGTTGCAGGAACTCCACACCCGGATCGTCTGGAGCTCTGCCACCACAACTTGAGGTTGACAAGCTCTATCGCAACGGCAGCAGCCAGACCCTCCCACCCTCTGTCACAGAGCTCCGTCGCCTCAAACGTCCCTCATGCCCTTGTCATTGAACTCTGTCATTGAACTCCGAGTCTACAATAGAGGAATTAAACTCGGTGATAGTGACAGCGCAGATAGTGCAGATAACTCGACGATGATGTGGTGTCACCCCACATTATTTCTCGGCATGAACTCTTCCGAGGAGCATGTTTAAGGTGTGTTTTAGTATACCTGGTCGCGACCAGCCAGATCCTACTGAATACCTCTACAGAAACGAGAATATTTCGCTGACATTCTGCACTCTCGGATTTCTTCCTCCTGCTGCCAGGCATTTGCAGGGTTTACACTTGTACTCACCAGAACATACCTCGCATAGGGAAATGTCAGAGATATAGAAAAAATATATAACCCTACTTAGCTGACAAGAAATGCAGAACTGTACCGGCAAGCAAAGAGGTGGAGCCAGACTAGAAGAGGGGATAACTGAAAAGGGAGTGGTCTCGTCTAGACTGTTTACAGCGCACAAATTACGATACCCCAATTCTAGTCACTCAAGCTATAGGAGATACTACACATGACAGAGTACAATTGACAGTGCTAAATCGCATAACCCCCACCCGGAACAGGCTTCATTTATAAACTATGGAAAATCCACAGCCTCTCACACTCTGAAATTTACGATTTTGGGGTGTCATGGATAAAACTGAAGCGGAGGTAGGTTGTGTATCACAACAAAAGGGCTTTTCCCTATGGTACATCATCATCAATAAAAAGGGGTGATCCCGGGTGCACAGCCCACATATAAAGGGATTGATGCTGCTAACCCTTTATAGAAAGTCTATCAGCCAAATGGGCAGATACTGCAAAACATCCAAATGAAACAAAATGCACATAACAACGAAAAGATGTGTGAAATGTGTCACCAAAATTTCTCAGCAACAGCAAAGCACGGCATCATGCCACACGAAACACACCATGATTACATCGGAGCATACTGTGCATGGTGCAGTATTGAAATGAAAACACCACAGCAAATTGCCATGCAAACACACGATCATTCATAAAAAATCCTGTTGTTTGTCAAGAGATGCAGGCTGATGTGAAAAAAAATCAACGTCCTTTTTGAACAGGCCTTAGACATCCTTTTTAAATTCCCTCCCCAAAATGCACACCAAGAGCAGTCGCCCCTTGAATAAACAACCTTCCTCGTGCAACACCTGTCAAACATAGCCCCGATATTACTCCTGACTGAGGAAAGTATATTCCCTAATGAATACCTTGACGACCTTAAAGAGCTTGAGGATACTTCCCTCCCCCCCAAAAGACTTTTTATAACTCTCTCGGTGAACAGCCACAAAAGGGGGATTATGAGAATGCCTAAAGTATAGGAAGCTGCCAAATTCGCACACTCGGGGGTTATGCTGCGGGTTGCGGTCTGCTGGCTGTATGCATATGATTCATTCTTGAAAAATTTAAAAAAGCCGAACTGGAGCTTATTTCAGACTCTGAATTGGGGGCCCTAATTGAGTGCTCGTGAGAGGACTAACAATTGTGTTTGACCTCTACAGTGGCAAAACATGCATGTTAAACACTGCTTTGACCCTGAAATGAAAGAAGCACATTTATCCTATATCTAGACTTTAACAGATTATACCCCACAGTGATGTCCGAAAAAATTAAACTTATGGAAATATTTACCTCTAACGGGAGCCACCTTGCCGCGGTGAAGGGGGCTTGAGGTCCCAATGATCTGGTGAGCCGGACCAGAGGCTACCCATACTGGAGGGTTTACCAGTGAGGGATGAGACAAAATGGCTTTCCCGTGCACTGTAAAAGGTTTTTTTTAGTGATGGTTTCACTTTTTTTTATTTGCGGAGTGGGTTGTTTGTGTGCATTGAGTGTAGGTCATTTGGCCTTTCACTCTAAAGTTACGTTCGACGCGCTCGGTCCCCAAAGCCTCATTCACCTGGTTCTGTTGCCATTCTTTTTTGCCCCTCTATTCAGCTCCCCACCTGAACAAATTGTAAGTTTTTTAACTTTTGGGATTTCCTTATAACTGTTGTGATTGATTAAGAAATATAAAACAGTGAATGCAATGACCGAGTGTGGAAGAAACTTTTAAATTAACTTGTTACTTATTGCGCCTTTCCCATTATTAGAAACTGGGGTCATTTTAGCCCGCTCCACCATGACTCTTTAGGACAATCTAAGCTGGAACCTTCGCTCGTTCCACCGCATTTCCCGACAACTCTGATCACGATTGTTGTTTTTTATCTTTATTTGTGTGAATTGACTTTTTTGGGATAACTAAAAAAGTGCAATACGTATTGATTCCCCGAATATTTTAATCCCGGGGGGATCCCTAAAAGAACCTGTGGTTATTTAATAGACCATAGCCAAAAAACCCGACATGGCACCAAGGCCTAAAAGAGGGAGGGTGCACCACCCCTGTTCATTCCATCTTGGACCAGGGAAACTCTCCCACGGGGTAATTTCCCATGCGTGGCATCCCTTTATTTCCAGGAAAGGATCCTGGAGGTTAAGCGTGCTGCACGTGCACCCTGCCTAGAACACACCTTTTTGGTCCTTTATTCGGGTTAGACGGGTGCTTGATAAAGGCCCAGTTACCCAATCGGCTGGCCCAAATAGGGCAAGGGCAGCAGCACTGTTCAGTTGTAAAAAAAATATGAAATAGTGGCTGCAATATTCCTCACTACCCCTATGCTGTTGGAGATTTTGGACCCAAACTATAGCTTCCCCTTGTGAGCTCCTGTTGTGGGGGGGAAAAAAATGAATTTCAATTTATAGTCTATAATTAAAAAGACTAGCTCTCTCCCTGACACTTGGGCACCCCGGGCCATTGACCTTTTATACTGGGTTCCCGCGCTTGCTGATTTTTTACCTAAAATGTAATTCATTTTATTTCTTAAATAGTGTATAAGTGAATTTGGAATAAGTTTAAATATACATAAAATAAAAGAATAATAAAGTATACAAAATGGGCACGTAAATTAAAAAAGACGGGAAATTTGAAAATTGAAAGAAAGGGATCCGTGAGGGAAAGGGAAAACACAGAGAAAACGAGAGAGAAATAAAACTAAGGTGAATTAGTCGAAGAAAAAAAAGGCAAGATAAGACAGGTAAGTATAGAATATAAGGTAAGTATTGTATAAGTAGTTTATGTGCAGTAGAAATGGTAGATGTATATGTCGATCATGGACCAATGGGAAGGTAGTCAAGTATAAAAACACAGGTTCATTCTATTAAAAAACACAAACACAAAAAACAGAAAAGCCAAAGATTGCAGGGCGAGGAGTCTGTAGAGTTCCTATACATTCCGAAAACGTCAGGGAACAGGCGGCCCGAAGCCTGCGGGTGACCAGCATGAAGCCAAGGAAATTCACTACAGTGAAGACCATTGATGGTGTATCAATCATGGATCGTGATTTTTTTGAAGTAATGGGAAAAATAGTTGAGGTGTGAACCACGATCCTCGCTCCCCCCACAACGAGATGGTAGCCTGTAGTTGAGATTTTGTCACCAGATGTGAGTGACCGTCTGCATGCAATATGTGACATTCCCTGGGCTCAAGTTTTGTGTTCTCCTCACAGAACACTCAATCAGTGAAAGGGAATTGTCTTTTCCCAGACCTGATGGGGTATTCTGAGGAGAAATTGTTAAGGACTAAAAAATTTTATTGTAGTGTCAGTAAACATTTAAGGAGAAAGTTAATGGTTTGGAACAGTCGACCCCAAACTCTCCTAACTTTTGATGCGTTAGTTCTTCCAGAATCGGTTAAGTTGGCTTTGGTACCACCTCAAGGTAAAGCCATATCCCAAACCTATGTGGTGCTTTCCACTGCCAGGATTAAGGGGTATGGAGCCACCTTCCCGTTTGAAGGAAAATGGACAACTAGAGTGTGCGTAAAGTGGGGTACAACAGGTCATCAAAGAGATGACAACGACCGGGCCCCAATATGCTGTTACCACTGTAAGAAGCTCAGAAGCTTTTTCAACATGTCAAAGTACAATTTGAAAGGAACTATTGGTAATAAGAAGAAAGTTAGTTTTCCAGAGGAAAAGCGACTTTTCCTTCCTGCCATCCCTTGCCCTCCAATACTTCTTTCACCATCCCACTCTGCCATTACCTTAAACCTCAATCCTCAATTTGCTGAAACTGCCTCTGAGAGTTGTTCTACCAGAAATGGAGTAGGAGTGAGGGGTCTATTGGGAGACTACTCCCCCCAAAGTAAGGTCTTTGGAGCCATCAGCCAAGGCTCCAGAGGCCTCATGGTAACAGTGCCACTGTCACCACATCCAAAAGGGGCCTCCACTGCTAGGCAGAATGCCCCTAAAGCAAAGGCTCAGATACACCTTTGCCCTGGCAAGGAATCCTGAGCTTTTTTCAAAGACTCCTCTCAAAGGGGGTCTTTGGAGCCGTCGGCAGGGCTCCAAGGTGATAGCTCTAGCTGCCACCACTCCACAAGGTCCTCCACTGCTAGGCAAATGCCCCTGAAACAAAGGCTCAGCCCTTCCTTTGCCCAGGCAAGAAATCCTGAGCCTATCCAAGGAAGCCCGTGGAAACTATTCCACAGGTAAAAACCCCTTTCAAAAATTCTCCCAAGATTCTGGAAAGGGACAGGCTAAGGTTGGGGCAAAACCTTGACCACGGGTGCTCCCAAAACACCTTATGAAGGGGTAATTTGAAGAACTGGATACCCTAATCCAATGGAACTATCAGGAATTCACGCAAAAGGGGAAAAGACTGCATCTGATAGCTTCATCAACCCAGTTTGTGCCTACAAGACATGACCAGGGAAAAATCATCCCTTTTTCCCTGAGAGGATTCCAATTCAAGCCCATTATGGGACCTTTGATATGACCTCATGGAGGATAGCAGTTATGTTATGTCAGGATATTCCCTTCCAGGCCATTCACCTGCAGAGCAACACTGCAGGTAAAGGCTGTGAGAATAGGCGGGACACGCCCTTATACTTTTTGTATCTATCTACCTTCCTCCACTAATCTCAACATAGATATTTGGAAAGATTTACTTGGGCCATTTTGCCACTCCATTTCTACTCTTGGGAATTTCATGTCGGCATCACCTCTGGGAGACCTTTGTGCAACCCTAAAGGAAAGGCCTTAAGAGTAGATGCAGTTTTACTGAACGTGACACTCCCACACTTTTCCCAAAAATCATACTGGATTTTTCTCCAATAAGCCTGCCCAATTGCTTCACCTAATTCACAGTTGATTTCACTTGACAGGTCATGGAAGCGACCACTTTCCAATACTTTTGGAGGTGAAGGTATTCCAGCCAAGGGAGTCCGAATGGTGATTTGAACATGCGACTGTAATCTTTTAGATCACTACAGTATTGCAAGGATCTGTGAATGATTTCTAGTGTGTTCAAGATGCTGTTAATCACTTCCATACAAATTCCCCTTTGCAGGCAGAAGTATCCATTCCCAAAAAGTAGCCTGGAAGTACAGTCACCTCCAGTACCATGGTGGTCTGATGAATGCCGAAAGCTGTCAGAGCAAGAAACCTGCATTAAGGCAGTCGAAACGACGTCCCAAGCGATGAAACCTTGATCCATTACAAAAGACCTGTCCCAAAGGCCAGGCGAGTCCTAAAGGAGGCTAGACGAATGTCAGGGAGACAGTATGTCTCCTCGATTAACTCTTGCCCCCTTTTTAGCATGGGTAAAGGACAAGGTGTGTAAGATCGCTGGAAAAACCTCCATGTCACCACCTGCTTTGAAGATAGTTGGCATAATCCTCACAGACAAAACGATGCTGGAAATGAGTTAGCTAAATCATGTCAGAGATCTTCTCTGAACATCTTACACTTCCGATTCTCCACTCTTCAGGCTGAACAGGAACGACCCCAGTGTCGTTTCTTCAGTATGGATGCAGCAGAACTTCCATAAACCTTTCTATTTTTTCACAAGGGGATGGACTGCTTTGCCTATGCCCCAAGACAGCCCAGAGTGCAAAATTGCATACCAATGATATCTCCTTACCGAGAGGTCCCAAAGTTTTTTTGGGCCTATTCATAGTCATAAGGAGGGCACAGTGCCATCCCATGGAAAAAACTATAATCTTCCTTTCCCAAACCTGAAAGGAAAGCTTCCACACCAGGAAATTACAACCATTTCTTTCACCAGCTGCATCTGCAAGGTGGGTTTAAACCTCAGATGCCTTTTGAGATAAACTGCTATACAGATCTTGGGAAACATGGCATACTCATGGGTTACGACATTGGTTTTAAGAGAGCATTACCTAACTTCATACAAAGCTTCTTGCTACAGGAATTAGGTTCAGTGTGGAAACAGTTTTTAATCTGAGATTTACTGAAGGGTTTTCCCACAATGGTGTTCTTAAGTGTGACCCATTTGCCATTGCTGTAATGACTCTAAAATTGTTCAAGTGCTGTCTCTTAATTCATGTGGAGACTTACACTGTATTGCCAGGAGGATGTACAAACACATGCAGACTGCAATAATCAGGTTGACAGTGGGCCATACCCCGGTTTAAAATTTTTTCCAACAAACCTGGTTTTTCTTTCCATAAACAAAGGAAGTTCCATCCTTCCCTCTATTTTGGGGCAAAACCCCAACAATTTGTTTATGGGAAAATACTCGGGGGGCTATTTTTTGGGGTCAAGCTACATGGGGGCCTCCTCAACTTTTTTAAATGAAGGCACAAAAAAACTTAGGATTTTGTGGTTCTTTCACATCTATCTTGGTGCGACTGCCAAAACCCTGTGGCTTTACCGACCCTTATTTTAGTAACTCGACTATGGATTTAGGCTTATTCTCTTAACTTCCACTGTTCTCCCCATGTTAATCAGTTCATAAAGATGCTTTCGAGCTTACTGTGGCTTTTTAGGGCTTCCCTGTGGGAGCCTCCGGGGTAGTACACTGCAACGTGTCGGCCCCCTCATCCGGGGGCGCGTTCGCGCCCCGCCCAGGCACAGAAGTTGCAAATTGTCGCCCGCGGTTCTGCTGTGGGTGGGGGCCCCCGGGGGGTAGGGTGGGTTTGCGAGTCAGCACCACTTAACACGTGACGATCCGGGATGTCGACACCGGCTCCCCTCATAGCCCTGCGAGGGAAGCTTTCCCTATCGGACTTATCCTTACCTGTGGAGTCCCTTATGCTGAAGTGGGGAACCCCCTCTTTCATTACACTGGCTACTAACCTGTTTACTACACAGACAAAAAAAGGATTTTCCGTCTCCTCCCAGATTGGGTTTTTAAAACCCTTTGGGTGCCATCCCATGTAGGGGAAGGGTTTTGTGGAGTCTTATTCAATTTCGGTAAAGGGTTCGGCTGTTTTAAATTCCCCCCTTTCCCCCCTTTTTACTAAACATCAGCTGGGTTTGGTCGGAATTGGGAAGGGGGGAAAATCCGGGGCGAATCGGAAAAAGTTTTATCAAAACCTTCTAATACCAAGGATCGATCTTATATCGATGGTTTCGAAATCAAAAAAGGCGTGGGCTTTGCACGTGAGCGTGGAAAACGCATTTGGCAGTCCTTCTCTCGCCTCGTCTTACTGCGATTCATGCCCCTTGCGCAGCAGAGACTAAGTTTACCTTTCTATTGTAATACACTGTAAATCTCTATGCCTTGCAAGCAATCAAAAGCTTTAAACCCTTACATCCTATGGCGAGGTTCAAAATTGCTTTCACTAATGTCACAGTAAAAAAAAGGGGACTCGTGTTTGGGCCAACGCATGTTGGGATCAGTGATGGCGATTGATCGGAAGGCCAAGGCACTGCTGCTAAGCCCCGTGAGCTGGTTTTCCCGACCTGAAACCCCATCATAGTTGTCTCGTTAAATGAAAACTGGAGGCATACCCCAAAAAATGCAGGAATTTGAGATGCCTTGGCTTTGGGGGATCCAACACCCCAAAAGAGAAAAGTTATTTAACAAAACTAGAAACAGGCCAAAACTGACTCATGGGCCGCGATGGGTAAAATGAGCCTTTGTAAAGGGTGCTAAAAGCCTTAACGGTAAAAGTGTCAACATTCTCAGACCAAAGACGTATGTACTTTCTCCCCCCTATCCTGAAAAAAGTATTGGGAGGGTTGTACTAAAATTAGTTTCCCTTTGGGGGAAATATTTTTCGTAAAATTTAATTATCAAAAATTTTATAAACTTAAAACATAAAATTTTTTCTTTTATTTTTTAAAATTTTATTGTTATTTTTAATATTTTTGATAATTTTTAAGTTTTAAATATTTTGATATTTCTATCTAGCAGGTTTTTGCCGATAATGACCTTAGCTTTGACGCGGCGAAATTTGAAATAATCAAACCCAAAAATGCCTTTTTTTTAAACTTTCAAACCCTTTCACAAACTCGTCCAACAGGCGGGGACATAAAGAAAAAAAAAATAACAGCTAAATTTCTGTGTAATATAAATGCGTAAACATACCCCGATGTTTGGATGTTTTTCCCGCCAAAACCTAAAAGGTCAGTTACCTGATAGATTTTTAAATCGTTGGTTTTTTTAAATTTTGATTATAGTTTTTTTACGTTCTGTGTAGGTCCCCATATTCCCAAACATTATTTCTATCACTTGTTTTCCCCACCCGCCCCCAGTTTCCAACCCACTATGTTTTTTCTGTCCAATTCCACGTTGATGATTCCTTACAAACTATAAACCACTGGGGAAAAGTTCTTTCCCCAAGGCCCCCATGCACTATATGCAGAGGGGGTACCTTGCTGAAGGTTTCTTACTTACCCTCATTTACCCCCTTGTGCCATCTCGAATGCGCTCCCCTTCTATTAAAAGACCATGTAACTCGATTATGACCTTCCCCTTTTATGTGATTAAAAAAAGACGAATCAGCACAGGATCTGAGTAGCTTTTCAGTAATTTCCATCTTTATATCTACCTACCCCCCTCCCCCCCACAAAACCACAATTGTCTATAGTACCCGCCTAAAGAAGAAAGGACTATACACGACCTTCCCTTTTTAGTTACTGTAATTTCATTTATATGGCAAATATTTTTTGTCTCCTACAAGAACGGGAAAAAACTATTGTAAAGGCACGAAAAGGGAATTTTGGCGGGGATATTCAACAACTTTACTTTTCATCTCCCCCATTGTCTTCCCACCTATCACAAATATGTGTTAAGTGGACTGATACTTGTTATCTTTCGAGAAAGACACCTGCCATCGGGCTACATGATTTCTTTATCGGGAAACACGCATTCGGCACCAGTTTTTAAGTACTACTATATCTTTTTTGTAATCTCCTTATACAAGAATACTTTTTTATTGCACGAAAAACTTGCAAATCGATCACTATTTTCTAATAATTTAATAAACCCAACCTGTCCCCAAAGGTCATTGCAACATCACCCTCCGGGAGCAGAACATTTAACGGAAAGGGATCGGTCGATCCCTTACCCACACTGCAGGCGCCGCTCGCAGCAAAGGATTGCCACTTCCATGAGGTAACACAACCCTCCCGCTACGGCGGGCTTTGCTATCATGGAGCACTGACCACGCGTCGTGATGGAAGCACTGGGCACCACGAGAACGAGATGTTCCCCTCGCCAGCTGTATCAACGCCCAGGCTATGAACCACTGGCACTCTCTGAAATAAACAACAGAGGTACGAATCCATTCTTTCACAAATGGCCTAGTTACCATGTCATGCAATTTACAAACCATAGAACGTGAAAAGGGTGTTTTCATCACTGCGGCGACCGGGAAACCCCCCCCTGGTACATTTCTAGGGGAAATTTTCGTGCACCCCAAAAAAACCTAGACAAACCCACAGAACCCCGCCTCGTGCTGGTAAAAAATTTGCAGATGCTTACCCACGGCACGGGAGCGCCTCGGCAAACCCCCCGCCACGGGAAGCCCCTGCAGACAAACAAATAGACACCATAAAAAACTGCACGGCCGGGGCCCTAAGGAAAGCCCGGCGAAACCAAACTTGCAAATTTTCAAACAAACACAACCTAACCGTGATGATGCCTGGGCAATACCTTTTCTTGTTTAAGTCACATTACATTTCCTTTTTTTTACATGATAGAAACATACTGTCAGAATTTGTCAAATTTTGTTCTAAAAGGCAAAATAAAAAACATTGTTTTTTGGAAAAAAAAAAAAAAAAAAAAAAAAAAAAAAAAAAAATATTATATATATAAATTTTTATTATAATATATATTTTTATATATGTGTGTTTGGGGTGTGTGTGTGTGTGTTGTAAATTTACTTTATTTTACTTAACCCCAGAAAGAAATGCCCTTTTATTTAATACAAAGGTAAATTTTGGGGATGTTGTTTTTTTTATAATTTTATATTATTTTTTATTTTTTATGTTTTTTTTTTTAATATATTTTTATTGTATATATTTTTCTGATAAATTTTTTTTTAAATTAT
>NC_051387.1:47525383-47542821 GCF_015228065.2 Penaeus monodon
CTGAAGTAATGAAATCAAAAGATGCAAAAACCAAGGTGATACGTGATTTTATCGTAGACAGTATGCAATATGATTATGAAGAAAGGATGATGCAGAAGTATAGTGATGAAACATCTATCAAGGAAAGCAAAACAAAACAAAAACACGCACAAATATGGCCAAAACCTAGAAGGTAGCAAATAGCAGCGTTATTACTACCTCCTCGAAAGTGACGTTGGCTGAAAACAATGGCAGTCACTTTACTCGTGTACCAACGCGTGTACAAATTATAGAGAGCTTCTATACGGAAAGTAAGCAAAGCGTAATTTTGTTTCAGAACACGTTAATGCAGCAAAGGTTTGTTCACCTTTTGTACCTTTTCCTCAAATTTTCAAGGCTAATTTCATTGTTTCAGCTAGCAGGAATTGCCGCTGGAGAGCAGTAGATAAAGCTGATTCTAAAACAGTACATGAGAAATAAACAAGCTTTATGGCTAACACATATATGATGTTCACCTTGGAACACCGGCCCCATCATCACAACTAATGGTGAGTATAGTCGCATAAGCCGAGTGATCAGTGCAGTGCCCCGTTCCTTCCTTCCGAGGTCCCTGGTTCGTCATGCCACAGTCGAGGCTCACAGGAAACAGCACGCCATTGCAATCTCGTTGAAGCAGGTGACATCGGCGACAGAAAGCGGTTGATACAAGACACGAAATCCACAAATGAGAGTCAAAGGAGGGCACAGTGCCTCGTTGTACCAGGTTCCTGAAGGGGATAAAACGTTCATGAATACTGACATGGTATTTCTTTCCTCCATTACTTCGTAGACCACCCAGTGCAACAATACAAATCGCATATCCTGCAAAATGTTAAAAATGTTAACTTGCGAATTCCTACGTTGTCTAGGAATGCGTTTATTTCAAACTGCATATTTTGTTAGTGAATATATATATATATATATATATATATATTAGTATATATATATATATATATATATATATATATATATATAGTTCAGTAGCTATATAACAAATTTTCCAGTGTTGTTGAATCGGGTGTAATATCAACAATGAAGCATAACAAAGTACCTATTAGAGCTTTGCAAACCAAATTAACAGCAGATGCTTCGTCCGGTGTACAAGTCATGACAGAAGCATTATTCTCACCTCAGATACCATGAGTGAGAAGAATAGATGAAACAGAGATAGAAATACCAAAAGAATCACAAATAATAAGAAAAAATCACCTTCAACTTGCGTATAACTCTGGGCGGTACCGGTCTGGCAATGCAGCCTGAAGTTGGTCATACCTACGTCATCTTCGTCCCCTTGGTCATCGAGCCACTTCATGCGGAAGCCCACAGCGAACGTGTCGTCCTGGCAGGTGGACGCGGCTGAGTGTCAAAGGCACTTGATCAATTATGTTTCTGTATGCATGATAATGTGAGATCATATTTATGACATATATATATGGTCAAGAAAAGGAGACATAACGTCTTTCTTTTCAGATCGCATTGTTTATATAAGTATAGTATACTGTTATCCCCGACTGCGCGTCAATACAGTCATAAGCACACTTCTTGTGAAATAATCTAATGCCTGTTCTTTATTTTAGAAAGATTTCGGAGCTTCATTTATAACAAAATTAAGTGTGAATGATTATACATACCACTTATGCAATACTTGTCAGACCCTCGCAGTTTTAAATTGATACAGTTCTAAGCTATTTGTATGCGGCACTGATCACTGGTTCTGGAAATTTTCCATGTTTAAAAAATGAATGGTAGCTGGGTGGTTATATGCACACGCAACACATGCGTACATACACACATACACTCACTCACCTCACTCACTGCACTCACACACACACGTGGATGTGAGTGTGTGTGTGTGGTGTGTGTGTGTGTGTGTGTGTGTGGTGTGTGTGTGTGTGTGTGTGTGTGGTGTGTGGTGTGGTGTGTGTGTGTGTGCCCGTTTATATAAAATATATAGCATTCGAAAGTTAAAAGACCACAATAAGATGTATACCTACACCTTAGCACTGCGTCACTGAAGCCAAGGTTAAATCTAATAGGAGATGTGACAGTGCCTGCGAGGTCCTTACAGTACAGCTCTATCCCGGTCATACCGCAATCGTCTTGAGCGAGTCCAGCTCCACATACACTTTCCTTTCGTGAAAAAAATGGAGACATATGTAAATATATGGAATGTCTCGCGTCCCATGTACCAAACCTAGTAAAAGTATTTTAGAGGTGATACATCGTACTAAAATGTATTCTTTGCTATCTTTGTATTATTAAATGCTCTGGAATTCTTGCTGTCGTTCAATAGTTCTCATCGAGAAAATAAGCTGATCTGCTGAGTGATCATATTCGGAAATCGCCTGTGAAGTGTGCCCAGCCGTCGAACCAAAACTGATGACGTCACAGTAGGCAATTGTCCTGCTGTTCTTGCTTCCGATGTCAAGTTGACTAATATCTCGTAACATCATCTAAATTATGCTGCCAAAAGTGTAAGTAACAGATGACAGTAGAAATGCTGCAGAAGAATAAGTTCAGAGTGGATGTTCAGATAATGTAGGCGTGGTAAAGAAAGGAGAGGGGGAAGAGAGCGAAAATGTGTAAAGGAGCGAGAGAAATAAAGGGGAAAAAGATAGATATTATAAATCAATGGGCAGGATATAAAGAAGCAAAGGGTGAGAGGGTAGATGCATGAGGTGAGAAAAAAAAGAGAGGGAAGCATGGATAAATAAATAAAGCAAAGAAAAGTGAATTAGAGACATATAAAGATGGAAAGAGAAGGAAGGTTGTAAAGCATGGGAGGGAATAAATAGAATGAAAAATCAAAAGACGTAGAGTGCACATCCAGTCATTAAGTAAAGAATCAATTTCAAGTCTAAATGCATCTTACTCTGAGAGAAGGGATGTGATTGAAGAGATGATAAAGCAGAGCGATGATTGCGATGTGCGGTTCACTTAGGTAAAGCTTGATGCCGCTCTTTCAAAGGGAAAATCCACCCGGGAAGATGGGTCGGCTATGAGAAAAAAGAGGGGCTAAATTAAGGTGATCCTTGTACTCGCTTATATAAAATCTGGTTTAATGGGGGAGTTACTGCCAACCTTAGGGGGACAAAATCAAAGCCAAAAGTGTTGGCTGATTAATAACCGATTCCCTCACCATTTGTTATGCAATCTTTTGGAAAGGATACATTAAATAGACTATGTATAGAATAAAAACCTACTATCGAGTATCTTCAAGAGTTTTTTAACAGGAAAGAGTGTCCAAGGATTGCTTACGACCTTTTCTCCAACTCTCTGAGCACTTTTTCACTGTCTTCTGGATCTTAAATCAACATTTGATATTCCAATCGTCCATACCATCTACAGAACCGTCTAAAGATGGGAAAGGAGGATAATCCTCCTTAGATTGGATTGATGGAAATTTTCAAAGTACTTTATTCAGAGTACTTAAGCGAACAGAAAGAACACTGAGAACCGAAGTTACACAAGGGCGATTATTAGCCCTCCCTTTTGTTCAGTTTGATAAATGAATACATTTTATCACACGTTTTATTCAGGCGAAAGGAGTCACGGTCTTGTATTGGATTTGTCTAAGTATTTTCATTTCAGGACAAAAAGCTATTACGAACTGGAGTAGAAACATTAACAGTTGTGTCTTCTATATATAATGAACTAGCTTAGTTATATCCACACGTAGAAAACGAAACTATATAGTCCAACAGTAAAGCTATACGAAATAGAGTAATTAATTAAATTAGCTATATATTGAACAGGTTGAGACCTACAAATATCTAGAAGTCATAGTTCCTCATAAACCAGAACATGTTGAATGCTTAAATCAGAAAGGCAGGAGTAGACTGGCTGCCTTGAGGGCGGTTGCCGGCAATAATGTCACGTCTGGAGCAAATATTAGAATTGTAAGGTTAATGTACACTGCATATATACGACCACTAATAGAGTATGTTGCTCCACTATTAATCACTAAATCAAGTAGATCGATTGGAAAGTTAGAAATCACGCAGAATATACCCTTAAGAATTATACTTGGCTGTACGAGAACAACAAAGGTGCTGCATATGAGGAAAGAGCTGGGAATACCGAGCATCCAACAAAGGATAATCGAAATTAATTCTATGATAGCTTTAAAATTATAAGATCATCAAATATCAATCAAGCTAAAGAAGTTCTACAAACATTCTTTCACAACAGGGAGACTGATTGCCACCATGGGATGTAAAATACATGATTAAAGCAAATGTCCCCCTAAGAATGTAATTGAAAAATTTTTCTAAATATGAAGGCAAAAAATGACGTTTTGAACCACATATATAACATCAAGAAAGATGTTGCTCTATCGAGCTGGTGATATACACTGACGGTTCGGTAATACCTCAGGAGGGTATGTCAGGTTGTGCTGCTGTTATACACAGAGACAATGGGCAAATTTATAAGTTGGCATCAAACTCAACAATGGGCATCGATTCTCCAGGCTGAGCTATTTGCTTTACTCGTTGCTCTTAAAGCAGTTGAATCAAACAGAAAACAAATACACTTATTGTAACTGACTCCCTTTCTCATTATATGCACTAAACTCTCTTAAAATGATGCCACGGGGCTTGTTTGTACAGTAAAACACAGACTAAATAGACTTCATCGTAAGGGTGTTAACATTAAATCATTAGCCCAACAAGGCCTCATTCAGTATGATATAGGCGTAACACCGAGCCATGTTCACAGCATATTAAAGCAAAAACTCTGTTTTTAAGGGCAGAATGGGAATTAGCAGATCAGTATCATATCATAATGAAATGTTAAAACGAAACATATTTCCGGAATAACTATAAGGTAACAAGAAAAATAAACGAAACATATTCCGGAATAACTAATAAGGTAACAAGAAAATGGATGTGGTAACAGCTAGGTCACGGTTGGGGTTTAAATATTATTGGGAATGTAATATTTCCCATAGAGTTGGGGACACTGAATGTAAGGTATGCATGCAGCCATGTACTCACACCCTTGAACACTATGTACTGTTTATGCCCACTAATTGAAGAATATCGAAATAGGAATGGGCATGAAACCATATATACTATCATTAGTGATTTCATTGAAAATGGTAAACTTTAAGGTACCCTTAAAAAGTACAGTTCATTCGCCGTAATTGATAGTTATATTATTCATGAGATTTTGTAAAAAATGTTTATACATACACACACTATATATATATATATATATTATATATATATATTATATTATATATATATATATATATATATACATATAATGGTTTATACAGTGTATTCATTTCAAATACATATCATATACATGGAAGTATATTTTACAGAATATTGATAAAAAAAACATAGATCATGGATTTCTTGGAGTAAATGAAATATATATATATATATATATATATATATTATATATATATATATATATATATAATATACATATATATATATATATATATATATATATATATATATATAATATTATATATTCATTGTACTCCACGAATTGCATGATCTATGTTTTTTTATCAATATTCTGTAAATTACTTCCATGTATATGATAATGTACTTGAAATGATACCACTGTATAAAACATTTAGGCATAGTTCCTATGCCTTTTCAAATATGTACAACTGTATAATATATTGAATAAGCTTTCAAAATCAGCATTATGTAGCGGCTCTAACGTAGTGGCTATTATCACCATTCAGAAACATTTGTTGATTAAACATCACCTGATACCAAAGAGTAAGCTTTTGCCAAAAAATATTATTCTGGCTGCATACTTTAAGCACATGTGTATACCCTGCAAGATACATTATATTTCTAGTTACACTGCCAAGGTGAAATTCTAAGCTTCACTGTAAATAAAGTTAAGGACAAAAACGAGAGACGAAATACCCTCCTTCACCTCTTTTGTGCCCAGGTGTCCCTCCCATTGGCCCCTCTCTCTCAAGACGCGGCGGGATCACTCACCCAAGCCCTCACTCCGTAAACAAAAGGAACCTTCTTCACAGTACTTGTAGACCGACCACTGCCCCCAAAGGCCATGCTGTTCGTTTGCGGAGGGAGATCACGGCTATGGATTAGAGCTTTATCAGAAAGGATATTCAGCCCAAAAGACGAAGAAAACGTTGTGTAAGTATGCTAAGGAGAAACGAGATCTGAAAAAAATGCTGCGATATAAGAAAGCTATCTATAAACTGCATGCTCAAAGACAGCACTCTTAAATGTTGAAGTACTTTTTCCTCAATATATTTTCTAACAAAATAACAATACAAACAGGGACTGTGAAGCATTTTCCTTCATAAGGATTGGTCCACCTCACCACCAAATGGCACATAACATATATAATCCGAGTCTTGCTCGAAGTAAGTGTTGGAATTCAGAGCTGCGATGTCGCAATTTGTTTGAGCTTGAATTTGTTTTGTAGTTGTAAACATCACAAGCTTGGTTTTGGACGCAGCCTGCAGCACATGCTAGTCGACTACCTGGTTGAGAAAAGGTAGAGAAGCAATTAAGAGTCAGCAGAATAAGGGCGGTTAGGTAATACAAAAGGATGAAATGTCCATGATGGAACAGACCAAGGGGTAAGGAAAGTGCAGTAGAACTGGCCAGTTTCACTTCACCTCATTTCGCCGTTACTTACGTGCACTGAAGGTAGCAATCACCGATGCTACTCTATAACCAACAACTACTTTTAAAGTAGAGTATTCCTTCCTCTCCCTCTATGTTCTTCAGCAGAGTGACTAAAGCAATGAACAAGAGGGAACTGGATCTCATCATCGCCACTGAGGTATTCGATTTTTCTTCTCTCCAATTCAACTATCTGGTGTGCAATGCGGAGTGGGGGACGCTGTGCACACACTCTCACTGGCTGAACTGGTATGCCGTTTCGTTCATCGTATGCTGACTTCGAAGACCACACTTTGCTTCTCGCGTAATTATTAACTGTCGTGGGGTACTGGTACATTAATTCATTGCCGCTTGTTTATGCCTTCTACTGTAGAATATATTATTTGAAAATCTTCATGGTATATCATTTGCCTTTTGCATTTCGGTTCATTAGTTGATGTGTATATATGTTCAATTATTTGGTTTAGTCTAATTATTCTTCAAAAATATTTCCTCTGTCAGTACATGGTTTTGTGTTTTTCTTTGCATTATAGCCAAAATCTCAGACGGCATCGTGAGTAAATTGCATTAATTAAGGAGAGGTAATGAGAAAAGTAACATTTGTTCTAAATGGTTGGTCTGTGTGGTGCATTGGCGTTATGTGTGGTGTGTGTGTGTGTGTGTTGTTGTGTGTGTGTTTGTGGTGTATGTGTGTGTGTGTGGTTAGTACCCTCAGACCTACCGGCAGATGTTTACCCATCAAAAATGAATAACGATAACAAAGACAGAGCCATCACCATTATGAGTCTGAAGTCGGAATGCCGACAAAAAAATTAATACAACACTCACAAAACCAAATATACGTTTGCATATATGCACACACGTAAACGCACACCAGCAAGCACGCACGCACACATACATATATATACGTACAGATATATAGATAGATACACAACGCACACACGCAGATATATATATATATATATATAATTATATATATATATATATATATATCATATATATATTAATATATATATACATACATATATATATGTATGTATGTGTATATATGTACATATATGCACATATATTATATATACTATACATATAATGTGTATCTCTATTTATCAGTATATCTGTCTCTATCTATATATGTATATATGTATACATATATACATTATACTCGCCTAGCGGTAAATGAGTCATGTCCTTATAGGCTAAATGCTACTTTCTACTCGGGTAATTGACCTTTCACTTATGGTAAGTAATTACAGGGTGTTATAATTCACATTTGTAACAAGTGATTTATGCTTGTGATATTATTCATAACGTATTTGAATAATAAATATACTTGTACACCAAGGAAATGAATATATTGAAATTAACCAAGCACGATGACACAATACATCCCATACCTCCTTTAATGTAAAGTTATTTATTGTTTTTATCTGGTTAAGAAATAGTCAAATAATTATTTAAAGTTTTTCCTCTATGTTTGCACAGATGTAATAAGTGACTTATGCATGTGATAATGAATTTACTTGTGTACCAGGCAAGGATATATTGAAATCAACTATTGCGCCATCACTTGTAAGCGATATTAGATATCTCAATCAAAGGATCATAAAACTCGATCATATATTTTACAAACACAATGAAAAGATTACATTTACTCGGTTATATATCAGTAATCTCATTCAAAAAGTAAGTAACATGGTCTCAGGGATATATAATAGGGATACCTCATACTGACCTGAAGCAGAACCCCCCCCCCCCATTTCCCTCTTCTACCTGACCCGTCTCACCTAATAACATGACCCCCCCCCCCCCTTACTCCCTTACCAAGTTTATTTGACCGTTGCATAACATTACTCATCGATTTATATATTAACTGATTGTTTTACATGAACGCAAACTATATGAATGTTATTATACTCTCGTATCCCTACAAGACTGGAGGCACACAAATGCACGAAATCAAAATATGCATAATTGTAACCTCTGTGAATGCATCCCCATCCTCCTATATAAAAGGCGGGAATTAGTCTGGCTTAAACATTAGTATCACCTCCTCTGTGAGAGTACTCATCATGGCTTCAACTGATTGCTACTGCCAATAATGCGTCAAATGCTGACCGAAAATCACCTTTGCTTGTTCTTTCCTGGTGTAATCTTCACATCCCCACAGCCAGACTGCATCACCACAGGCAACTCTGTTATCAGATAAGACAAATCATAGGCAGTAAAATATATAACAAACCCGTGGGCGCACGGTGTTATAACTGTTCATTATTAAAACATGTATTTAACCCGGATTCATTATAATTATAATATATGACATTCCTTCATTGCAGGGAATCCATACTCAGATCGTCTGGAGTGCTTTCCCTACAACCCAAGGTTGACAGAGCTCAGTCACAATAACAACAACAGTCCTCCTTTCAAGGCAAACAGTCATACAAAGTATGCAATAACTTTTTTTAATAACAGTGTCGACTCTGGTTCATTATAATAATAATATGACAAATTCCTTCGTTGCAGGAACTCCACACCCGGAATCGTCTGGAGCTCTGCCACCACAACTTGAGGTTGACAAAGCTCTATCGCAACGGCAGCAGCCAGACCCTCCCACCCTCTGTCACAGAGCTCCGTCGCCTCAAACGGTCCCTCATGCCCTTGTCATTGAACTCTGTCACCTCGGCCAGGTCCTTCCAATCCTCAACATGAACGAGTCTACAATAGAGGAATTAAACTCGGTGATAGTGACAGCGCAGATAGTGCAGATAACATCGACGATGCTGTGGTGTCACCACACATTATTTCTCGGCATGAACTCTTCCGAGGAGCATGTTAAGTTGGTTTTAGTATCCCTGGTCGCGACCAGCCAGATCCTACTGAATACCTCTACAGAAACGAAGAATATTTCGCTGACATTCTGCACTCTCGGATTTCTTCCTCCTGCTGCCAAGGCATTTGCAGGGTTTACACTTGTACTCACCAGAACATACCTCGCATAGGGAGATGTCAGAGATATAGAAAAAATATATATAACCCTACCTAGCTATATCATTACTACTGACGAAGAATGCAGAACTGTACACGGCAGAGCAAAGAGGTGGAAGCCAGACTAGAAGAGTGGATAACTGACAAGGGGAGTGGTCTCGATCTAGACATGATTACAGCGCACGACATTACGATATCCCAAATTCTAGTCACTCAAGCTATAGGGAGATACATACACATGACAGAGTACAAATTGCCAGTGCTGATCGCATAACCACCACCCAGGAACAGGCTATCATTTATAAACTATGGAAAATCCTACAGCCTCTCACACATCTGCAATTACGACTTTGAGGTGTCATGGATAAAACTGAAGCAGGAGGTAGGTGTGTATCACAACACAAGGCTTTTGCCTATGGGTACATCATCATCAATAGAAGAGGTGATACCGTGCACAGCTCCACATATAAAGGAGTTGATGCTGCTAACCCCTTTATAGAAAGTCTATCAGCCAAATGGGCAGATACTGCAAAAACCATGCCAAATGAACACCAAAATGCACATAACAACGAAAAGATGTGTGAAATGTGTCACCAGAAATTCCTCAGCCAACAGCAGAAGCACAGGCATCATGACCACACGAAACAACACCATAATTACATCGGAGCATACTGTGCATGGTGCATTATTGAAATGAAAAAACACCACAGCAAATTGCCATGCAAAACACACGATCATTCATAAAATCTTGGGTTGTTGGTCAAAGAGATGCAGGCTGATGTGAACATCAACGTCCTTGTGAAACAAGGCCTTAGACATCACTTTAAGTTCCCTCGCCAAGATGCACACCAAGAGCAGTCGCCCCTTGAAATAATCAACCTTCCTCGTGCAGCACCTGTCAAACATAGCCTGGATATTACTCCTGACTAGGAAAGGTATATTCCCTAATGAATACCTTGACGACCTTAAGAAGCTTGAGGATACTTCCCTCCCCCCAAAAGAAAGAGACAGCCACAAAGGAGGATTATGAGAATGCGCTGAAAGTATAGGAAGCTGCCAAATGTCGCACACTCGGGGATTATGCTGCGGGTTGCGGGTCTGCTGGCTGTATGCATATGATTCATTCTTGAAAATTAAAAAAGCCGAACTGGAGCTCATTTCAGACTCTGAATTGGGGTGCATAATTGAGTGCTCGATGAGAGGACTAACAATGTGTGTTTGACCTCTTACAGTGGCAAATAACATGCATGTTAATCACTGCTTTGACCCTGAAAAGGAAAGAAGCACATTTATCCTATATCTAGACTTCAACAGATTATAGCCCACAGTGATGTCCGAAAAAATTATCTTATGGAAATATTCACCTCTAACGGGAGCCACCTTGCCGCGGTGGGGGGACTTGAGGTACCAATGATCTGGTGAGCCGGACCAGAGGGCTACCCATACTGGAGGGGTCACCAGTGAGGGATGAGACAAAATGGCTCCTAGTGCACAAGGCCTAAGATGAGGGATGGTTGCACCTTCACTCTGCTGGGTTTCATTCTATCTTGGACCAAGGGAGAACTCTCTCCACGTGTATTGCGTCGGTGGCATCACACCTATGTCCAGAGACAGGAGTCCTGGAGTTGAGCGATGCTGCACGCTGCACCCTGCAGCTAGCAACACACCTCTTTGGTCCTTTATTCTGGTTAGACGGGTGGCTTGATCAAGGCCCAGTTAAGTCAAATCGGCTGGTCAAATAGGGCTAAGGTCAAGCAGGCACTGTTCAGTTGGTAAAAAAAAAAAAAAATGTAATAGTGGCTGCTATATTATTTCCTTCACTACCCCAAGCTGTTTGGGAGATTTTGAGCCAACTATAGCCTTGTTCCCCATTGAATTTTGGACCTCAAAACTATGGAATCACTCCGGGCCCCCTTACAAAAAACTTCACCCCAAACCTCCATCTACAACCCCCGGGAAACGGTTAATTTGCCCTAAAAAGGGGAAAGTTCTTAAAAACTCCCCCCCAAAGGGGTTTTTTTAGCCTGGCCCCCCAGGGGTTTCGGGCCCCACCCAAAAAACCCCCACTGTAGCAGAATGCCCCAAAACAAAAAAGGCCCCCCCTTTCCCCGGCAAAGAAATCCTGACCAAAAAACCCCTTAAAAATTTTCCCGGAAACATTTTCAAAAAGTTTCCCCAAATTTCAAAGGGGGCAGGCAAATGGGGGAAAAACCGCCCCTTTTCCCCCAAAAAACCTTTGGGGAAAAGAAGGGAAACCCCCACCAAGGAAACAAATTCCCAAAAAAAAATGCACTAATTTTTTCCAACCCAGGGTCCCTCAAAAAAAGGGAAAAAAAATTTTTCCCAAAAGGGGATTCCAAATTAAACCCCTTTTTGGGGTTTTGATTGGCCTTCAGGGGGGTTTTGGGGAAAAAATTTTATTTCCCTAGGTTTCCCCCTTAGCAAACTCGGGAAGGCTTAAAAAGGGGGCCCCTTAAATTTTGATTTCTACCCCCCCCAAAAATTAAATTAATATTTGGAAGATTTCTTGGGGATTTTCCCCCCACTATTTCAATGTCGGATATGGGGGGGGACACTTTTTTGGCCCCCCCCAAGGGGCCCAAAAATGAGTTTTTTTAAAAACCCCCCAAAAAACATTTAAAAAAATAATACCCAAAAAAGGGGATGCCAATTTTAAACCTAATCCTTTTGGAATTTTCATTTGGGGCCTGGAAGCGCCCCTTTTCCCAATTTTTGGAGGTAATGGTTTCCCCCAAACCAAATGGGTGATTTGAAAATCCCTGTAATTTTTTGGGAAAATTACAGATTCAAATGTGAATGTTTTCTAGGGGTTTTCAATGCTTTTATTCCAAAAACTAATTACTTGCAGCAGAAGTATCCTTCCCAAAAAACCCTGGGGGGAAAAAAACCCCAGACCAGGGTGGTTAAAACCCCGAAAGCGAACGAAAAAAAACCCCCAAAGGTTTAAAAACGATCCCCCCAAATTTAACCGGCCAAAAAAAAAGGGGAAGCCGGGGGGGGAGTCCCCAAAAGGACTAGAAAAAGCAGGGGTAGCCCCAAACCGGGCCCCTTTGGGGAAAAGGAAATTGAAAAGATGGGGGAAAAAAACACCCACCCCCCTTTTTAAAGGGGGGCATAATCCCCCCAAAAAAAAAACCAGTTTTTTTTGGGCTAAACCCCCTGCCCCAAAAAGGATTTCCTAATTTTTACTGCATTTCCATTTTTGGGAAAGAATGAACCCGGGTTTTTAAAGGGGTCCCCGGAAATTCCTACAATTTTTTTTTGCCGGGGTTTGGCTCTTTTTGCCCTGCTTTTTTCCCCCCAGGTAAAATTTTGCATCCCAAAAATTTTCCCACTCCCCAAGGGGGCCCAAAATTTTTGTTGGCCCAATAATTTTAAAGGAGGGCCACCATAAAAAAATATAATCATCCTGTTCCTAAACCTGGAAAGGGGTGCTTTTACACCAGGGGAAAATTTAAGACCAAAATTTTTCACCACGCATCTGAACTGAGGGTTTAGAACCTCGATGCCTTTTGAGGAGGAAACGCATAAAAAAAAAGAATCTTGGAAGCTGGCATATCATGAAGCTGTACGCATTGGTTTTAAAAGGAGCATTACCCAACTTCATACAAAGCTTTTTGCTAACAGGAAATTAGATTCAGGTGGGAAAAAGTTTTTCTAATTGGAAAAATCAGCTGGAAGGGTTTTTCCCCAAGGGGTGTCTTTAAATGTGACCCTATTTGCCCTTGTTAAAAGACTCTAAAGGTTTTTTTCCCAAAATGCTGTCCATGTAATCTCATGTGGGGATTTACACTGTATTGCCAAGGGAAAAGGGGTACAAAGACACATCAGATGAATAAATCAGGTTTTCAGTGGGGGAACAAAATGGGTTCAATTTTTTTCCAAGCAAGACCATGGTTTTACATTTCCCCAAAAAAGGAAAAAAACCATCCCCCTCATTTAGGGGCAAAACCCAATGCAATTTGTTTTAATAGTTGAAGTACTCGGGTCTATTTTTGACTCAAGGCCTACAGGGTGCCTCACATCAACAGTTAAAAGTGAAGGGGACAAAAAACATTAGGTTTTTTGGGGTTTTTTCACTCTTC
This sequence comes from Penaeus monodon, assembly GCF_015228065.2. NCBI lineage: Eukaryota > Metazoa > Arthropoda > Malacostraca > Decapoda > Penaeidae > Penaeus > Penaeus monodon. Next base: position 47,539,122 of record NC_051387.1, read on the forward strand.
TTAGGGGCAGGGGCGCACAAACCTCTGGGCTTTTTCCGAGCCTTTTTTCGTAGAAGCTCGATAGGTGTGAGGCTTATTCATTAACTCCCCCTGTTCCCGGATGTTAAACTCAGTTATAATGATGCTTTCAGAGTCGTAGGGCTTTCAGGTCTTCACCTGTGGGGGTCCCTGTTGCTGAGAGTGGAAAAAAAAACTCTTTCATTACCTTGGGACACGAAGATTTTACTAACACAGCTACAAAGGAAGGACTCCTACACCAGGGGTTTTTCAACCCCTTGGAGGATACCGTTCCCTGGGAGGAGAATGAGGAAATCTTGTGGAAGAAATCTTAATTCAAAATCTGGTTTTTGGTTCCTGGTGTTTTTGGAATTTCCCAATTCCCCCCTTTGTACTAATCAAGTATTGGTTTGGTCGGAATTGGGAAAGGGGAGAGATGGGGCAGAAGTGGAAGAGATTTTTTTCAACACACTTCTAAGTACCCAAGGGGTAGGGTGCATTATATACAGATGGTTTGAAAAACTGAAAATGGGGGTGGGTTTGAGAGTGAGGAAGGAAAGACGCATTCGGCAGTCCTTCTCTAGCAGCCTCGACTTTACTGCAAGTTACATGCCTCCCTTTCAGCAGTCAAGGATAGAGATCTTACGAATATTCAATTTTTTACACTGTAACTCTTTGTAGGCCCTTTCAAGCAATCAAGACCCAAACCCTTTTCATCCCCGTAGTGAGCGAGGTTCAAAAGGTTGCACTAATGTCAACAAGTAAAAAAGGTAAACCCGTGTTGGGTTACCAACGCATGTTTGGGATCAGGGGAAAGAGCAAGTGATCGGGAAGGGGCCCAAGGCAACGCGCTACCCTGTGAGCTGGTTTTCACCGACCTGAAACCCGATCAGTGTTGTCTTCGTAAAAATGGGGGAAGGGAACATGGGGGGATACCTCAAAAAAAAAAAGCGAGAGATTTTGAGAGACCTTTGGGAGGGGTGATCAGCAACATCCCCAACGAGAAGAGAAATTATATTTTAAAAAGACTAAGAATCAGGCACACAAGCGACTCAGGGGGGACGATGGCTAAAAAATGAAGCACTTTTTAAGGGATTAAGACCAAACCCCGGGGTTTGAAATGGCAACATTTTTAGACCAAAGACGTATGTACTTTTCTCCCCCGTATACATTAAAAAAAATATTGGGGGGGGATTGTGACATAAATATTAGTTTTTTTAGGGGACTAATATTTTCAGTAAAAATTTAATTATGCAATAATTTTTAACATTAAGAGCATAATATTTATGCTTTGATTTTTTTAAAATTTATTGTTATTTTTAAAATATTTTTTGATAGATTTTTTTAAAGTTTTTAAAATTTTGATATTTTATCTACAAGGTTTTGCCAATAAGACCTTAGCTGTTTGGGGGCGGCAGATAATTTGAAAAAAATCAATCAATCAAAAAGCCTTTTTTTAAAATTTCAAACCTTTCACAAGCATGCGTCCTAAAAAAAGGCGGGGACATAAAGAAAAAAAAAAAACAGGCTTTTTAATTTTTTGGAAATATAAATATAATCACTACCGATGTTTGGATGTTTTTATGCCAAAAAACAAAGGCAGTACCTGATGATGAAAAGTCGTTTTGGTTTTTTTTCAAATTTTGCATTAAAAGGTTTTTTTAAAAGTATCGTGTGGGTCTCAAATATCGTCTAAACTTAGTTGTCTTCAAATATGTCCTCACCTGCCCCCCGGTCGCAACCCAGCATGTTTTTCTGTCTTATCCCGTGATGATTTCTTTTCAATCATAATGCCCCGCTGGGAAAAGTTCAGTTTCCCTTTTAAGGCCCCTAGCATAGCTTATGGGAGACGGGAGTATCCTTGCATGAGAGGTTTCTTTTCTAATACATACATTTACCCACTTGGACCATCTGAAGGCGCTCCCCCCTTTGATGTAAAAAGACCCAAAGTAAACATCGATTATGGACCCTTTGTTTATGAGATGTAAAAAAAGACGAATCACACAGGATGCTGAGTGCTTTTTTAGTAAATTTCCCCAAACTTTTATATCTACTACCCCCCCCCCCACACACACACGAAATTGTCTATAGTCCTGCCCAAAAAAAGAAAAGGAATATACAAAGGTAACCTTCCTGTTTTTGTACGTAATTTTTATTTATTGGCAAAAATTTTTTGGTCCTAAAAAAGAACAAAAAAAAATTGTAAAAGGACACAAAAGGGAAATTTTGCTGGGGGGCAAATTCAACCCCCCCCCAAAATTTACTTCTCGATTCCCCGCCCTTGTCTTCCCACCTATCTAAAATAGTGGTTAGAGATGGAAAAGGGGTACGTTTTATCTTTTGGGAAAACACCTCGCCCCTCGGACTTTCGAGATTTTACTTATCGGGAAAAAGCATTTTGGCACCAGTTTTTTTAAATACTGATTATTTTTTTTTAATCTCCCTTTTAAAGGAAATATTTTTTTTTTAATTTGGGATGAATAAAAAATTTCAACTCGATCCTATTTTTTGATAATTTATAACCAACCGTCCCCCGAGGGTCATTGCAACCATACCCCCCCCCCGGGGGGGGGAAAAAAATTTACACGGATGGATCGGTCGATCCCCTTTACCCCCCACTGCAGGCGGCCCCGGGTTTGCAGCAAAAGGGTGCCACCAAATCCATGAGGGTAACAGACAAGCCCCCCGTACAGGGGAGGGCAGTTGCATCATGGGAGCACTGAGCCACGCGTCCGTGAGGGAAGGCACGTGGTCCTACACACAAGGGGAAAAGGAGCCTCGCTGTCTTTAAGGCAAAGGGTAAACCCCCCGGACAAATTAAAACCTCCGAAACCCCTTGCACAAAGCCAAGGTTCCCTTTTCAGGAGAAAAACATAAAGGGTTTTCCCCGCCCTTGGGGATCCGAGGGTACTTGGACATTAGGAAATTGGCCGGGGGGCCCCCAAAACCCCCCGAAATACACAGAAAACCCGCTTTGGGAAGGTAGGTGAGGCCCAACCCCCCCGGCTTAAAGGGGAAACGGAATTCCCCCCCGGGCCCGTAGACTTCAGACGAAAAGGGTAAACCACGGCCCCAAATAAAAACCGGGCCCAAGCATTCGCACAGAAGCGCCAACCATGTGCCTGGGGAATTTTTCCCTTGAACGTAAAAATGTTTTTCCTGGGCGGCCCAACGCCCAAATGGAATTTAGGAGAAAATTGTGAAAAAAAAAAAAATTTTAAAAAAAAAAAAAATTTTAAAGAATTATAAAAATGTTTTAAACCCAAAGGTAATAGGGTGGGGGGTGGGACAAACAAAATGGGAAATAAAAATACCACCGGGGATAAAAAGGCCCAACCCAAAACTTGAAAATTTAAAAAAGAAGAACCCAATGGATGATCTTGGGAATATTTTTTGTTTTAATTAATTAATATTCCTTTTTTTTTTTTAATATAGAAAAATATGTTAAAAAATATTTCAAATTTTTTAAGGAATAAAAAGCTTTTTTAGAAAAAAAAAAAAAAAAAAAAAAAAAAAAAAATATATATATATATAATATTATATAAATATATAATATATTTAATATATTTATTTTATAATTATATATATGTATATTATATTTATATATTAAAATATATTATATATATATATAAAATTTTTTTTTAAAAAAAAATTTTTTTAAAAAAAAAATTTTTTAAAAGTATTAAATTTTGTAAAAAAAAAG
>NC_051387.1:47550421-47552921 GCF_015228065.2 Penaeus monodon
ACTTTTTTATTATTACTGTAATTATCACCATCATCAAAAAAATATCAAAATCCCCATCATACCCCAAAACACCATCAATCATCCAACAATCACCATCAATCATCACCTCAATACCATCCAACACACCAACAATCACCATCAATCACACCAACAATCACCATAAATCATCACCTAAAATCCCATAATCATCCCCAAACAATCACCATAAATCATCCCCAAACAATCCCCATCAATCATCCCCAAACATCACCATCATATCACCAACTCACCTAAATACCATAAATCACCAAAAATCACCCCAACAATCCCATAAATCCATAAATTTCACCCCAAATCATCACCAACAATCACCATCAATCCCCATAAATCATCCCCAAAAAATCACACAATCATCAAAATCACCCCAAAACAATCACCACAATCATCACCAAAAATCACCATAAATTCCCATCAATCCCCATAAAATCATCACCATCAATCACCATCATCCCATAAATCATCCCCAACAATCCCATCATCATCACCAAAAATCCCCATCAATCATCCCCAACAATCACATAAATCATCAGTCACCATAAACATCCCCAAAACAATCACCATAAACCCTCCCCAAACAATCACCATCAATCACATCAATCATCCCCCCAATCCCATCAACCCATCAATCTCACCAAAAATCACCATAAAACATCACCAAAAATCACCTCAATCTCACCAACAATCACCATAAATCATCACCAAAAACACCATAACCACCCAAACAATCCCCCAAAATCATCACCAACAATCCCATAAACCATCACCAACAATACCAAAAACCATCCCCAAAAAACCCATAAAACATCACCAACAACACCAAAACCATCACCAAAAATCACCATCACCAACAATCACCATCACCATCAATCCCCATCAGCAATACCTCGCAATTCAAAAAAAACTCTCTAGTGTGCTTTCCCCTTTCGCACAGGAACCGAAGATTCGTCATCCCATGTCACATCTCCTCCCTTTATCTGTGCGACGCAGCTGATACCTTTTTAGTACCTCTGAACCGGGGCCGAGACGGTTGCTGCCGGGGACGGGCTTGGTGAATGAGGGGTTTAAAAGGGGGTATGAAGTATGAGGGTGTAATTTTAAAGGTATGAGGTATGAAGGTTTTTTGGGGGGGAAAGGGGGTGAGGCGATGTATATTTAGGATATGTGTATATAAACAAATTCCCCATTATCATATTAGGGATGAGGGTAAAAAGAAAAGGCAAATGAAAAGTGTTTTTGGGGTTAAAAATTTATGAGATGATGTGTTTTGTGTGTTGTTGTTGTGTGTGTGTGTGTGTTTCATTCTACCCACCTGTTAATTATAAAAAGGCAGAAAATTTCAAAACTTTCAAATCCAAAAAACAGATTACCCAACGATCAGGGCAATGTCGATTGTATATTTGGGTTTGTCTGTATAGTGATGCATAGAATAAAAAATATGTATGTGTATATATATATATAATTTTATTAATATTTATATATTATAATATATATAATATATTAAAATATATATGTTGGTGTGTGTGTGTGTGGGTGTGTGTATATTTTTATATATATATTTTATTTTATTTTATTATATATTATATATTATATATCTATATATATAAAATATATATATATCTATATATAAAATTTTATAAAATACATATACATATATATATATATATATATATATAAAATTATATATAATATTATATATATTATTATATATATATTATATATATATATATATATTGTTTTTTGTGGGGTGTGTGTGTGTGTGTGTGTGTGTGTGTGTGTGTGTGTGTGTGTGTGTGTGTGTGTGGTGTTTTGCGTGTGTGCGTGTGTGTGTGCTCATAAGCAATGAGTTAAGTGGGGTGAGTAGAAGTGAATATCTCCATGTGATGCAAGTAGCGGAAGACAATACCTGCAGACGACACCTGTTGTTTTGTGCGTGAATCTCCATGCATTGTAAAGGAAAACAACCTTGCTACCGCGGCCAATTAGCAGCGAAGCCTTATCATGCATATCAGAACACGGGCAGGAGGGGGGAGGTATGAGGGAGGGAAAAGAGGAGAGAAGGGGTTGAGGGAGAAGGGGGGGGGAAGGAGGAGGGGGGAAGGGGAAAAGGGGCAGGGGGAATGGAGCATGGGAAGGGGTTGGGGGTAGGGAGGAGGGGGAAAAGGGAGGGGATTGGGGGGAAGGCAAAGGGGAGGTTGAGTGGGTTAAGGGAGAAGGGTGGGGAGGCAAAGGGTAAGGGAGTGGTAGGGGGAGGGAAAAGGGTAAAGGGAGGTGGGTAGGGGGAGGGCAAAGGGTAAAGGGAGGTGGGTAGGGGGAGGGCAAAGGGTAAAGGGAGATGGGTAGAGGGAGGGCAAAGGGTAAAGGAAGGTGGGTAGGGGGAGGGCAAAGGGTTACAATGGTTATTCTTATGTTCGGTGCGACAGGCTGTCTGTTTGCCCCTGTGTGGTGAAGGGAGGGAGGAATA
>NC_051387.1:47578647-47593647 GCF_015228065.2 Penaeus monodon
AAATGCATAAACTAAAAAGAATAATAAAACTATACGAAAATGGGCACATAAAAGAAAATGACAGGAAAATACGAAAGAATATAAGAAAGGATCCGTGAAGGAAAACGGGAAAACACGAGGAGAAAAACGAGTGAGAAACAAAGTTAAGGTAAATTAGTCGAAGACAAAAAGGCAAGAATAAGATGAAGTAAGTATGGAACATAAGGTAAGTAGTGTATAAATAGTGTCACATGCAGTAGAAATAGTGTAGATGCAGATGTAGATCACGGGCCAATGGGAAAGGTAAGTCAGAGGATATAGAAACACAGGTTTATTCTTATAAAAAAACACAGGAAAGCATCAAAGCCACGTCATCTTGCAGGGCGAAGGAATCCATAAATTTTCTATACAGATCCGTAACGTCAGGGGAACAGGCAACCCGAAAGCCTGGGGGTGACTAGCCTGAAGCCAGAGGAAATTCATTACAATCATTATTATGATTATAATGATTATCATTTCTATTAACATTATTATTAACAGTATTATCTTTATCATCATTATTACTGCTGCTATTATTATAATGATATCATTATTATCATCTTTATTATTATTGTCAGCGTCTTTGTTATTACTATTGTTAAGAGTATCTTTGTTAACATTCCCCAGTGTTCTTACGTGCTTCAAGGAAATACAATATATGAAGCTGTTTGCACGTGTCTGCAATCTTGAGTATTTTTTTCTTTATTTCTTACCTTTTTGTCAATTAAGGTCTGCTAACGAGAGAGAAAGAGAGAGAGAGAGAAAAGGATGGATGCACAAAAGCTATTACGCTTGAGTGCCATGTAAATGATTTTTGCTTTTACTTTTTCAAAAACTTGCCTCATAATTGTTGTCAGAAAGGGTCGTCGAGCGAAACGCCAGGTTTGACTGCAGCTATGCAAGAGAAACACCGTTCATTCTGTCTATCTTTATATTCATTTATCTATTTTGTGAGCCCTGAGCCATGAATACGCACACACACACACACACACACACACACACACACACACATATGCACGCGCGTTTGCGTGTGCGTGCGCTTGTGTGTGTGTGTGTGTATGTATGTATGTGTGTGTGTGTGTGTGTGTGTGTGTGTGTGTGTGTGTGTGTGTGTGTGTGTGTGTGTGTGCGTGCGTGTATATATGTGTATGTCTGATTGCGTGTGCGTTTATTTGTGAGTGTGTGTGTGTGCATATGTGCATTTATGTTTGTTTTTATGCATGTATACACACTGTATACAAACATGAAATATCTTACTGTAGGTTCATCAAAGAGTCTGGTCTTTTTTAGAGCCAAAAATGAAAACTACAATGAAAAATATTTATGCGTTTCAACTTTTTCATTTTTTTTATAGACGACGCACGTCAATGGCCGAGTTTTTTTTAATTTTTTATTTTTTTTTATTCTCTCTCTCTTTAAGTAATTCAATTCCCCATGTCAGCTGAAGAATAAACGACCGAAAGGCATTTGTGGTGGAGACTAGACAACCAATCATAAATGTCAATCAGTGTTCAAGTCCTTTCACAGAAGTTCAGAGAATCCTAATACCAGATTTGATTCTCTTCAAGTGTATAAAAGAAATGTTTCTTTGTTCTGGTTGGACGCCTTAGTGGTATAAGTGTACATACACAGACAACACACGACACACATAGACACCGACACACACACATACACACACACACACACACACACGTATATATATATATATATATATATATATATATATATATATATATATATATATATATATATATATATATATATATATATGCATAATTTTAGGTAAATCGAACCTAGATGCGACGAAGTTCCTTGGGCAAGCTCGACTGCCTATTTAGCCACTGGGTGGCCAAGCTCGGATAAATAGAGAGAACGATTACTTAAAAGGTAACACCGGCACTCTCCGTGGAAAGGAACTGGGGACCCTACCACGTACTCACTCCAAGATCATCACAACATGAAAACTACAATTAAGTATCATGCTGTGACCACAACGGCTCAAACATGAACCTACCGAAAAAAATACATACATACATACGTATATACATATATATATATATATATATATATATATATATATATATATATATATATATATATATATATACATACACATATATATACACATATTTATATTTATATCTATATTCATATGTACGCACACACACACACACACACACACACACACACACACACACACACACACACACACACACACACACACACACACACACACACACACACACACACACACACACGCACACACACATGCACACACACAAATATACACATATACATATGTGTGTGTGTGTGTGTGTATAAATATGTAAAGATAAATATATGTATATACATAAATATATATATATATATATATATATATATATATATATATATATAATATATATATATATATATATATATATATAATATATATATATATATATATATATATATATATATATATATATATATATATAATGTGTGTGTAACTATATATATACATACACACATATCTATCTATCTATCTATAATGGGGGAGGTGGGCCTTGGATGTGCTGGGGAAAGGGTGCTGTCCCTCCCACCCAGCAAGCACGGTGGCCTGTGGGTCCCGTAGGGAGGGTGGGATTGGAACGATAGTTACTTGTCCCACCGGGATAAAGCCCAAAGGAACCCCACAAGCAGACATTGGGACCCACAGCCTGCCGACCCCCTTTATTTGGGGCAGCTTCGGCAATGGTGGCAGAGGTGGTGTCTGGAACATATGGCCAAGTCTTACCCTCAGGCGAGCTACCCAGTTAGAGGCTTGGAACATCCGGTCCTTGTGGAGGTAGCTGACCTCTCGGAGGTGAGAAAACCTGGCAGCAGCATGGATCAGTATGGATGGGTACACCTACTACTGGTTGGGCTGTGGCAATGGTCATCACCTCCAGGGAGTAGCCATAGCCATCTCCAGCTGACTTCAACCCTCGGTAGTTGAGGTAATATATTATGGCATTGAGACTGTAGCATGATTTTTGGCTTTGTGTCTCTTATTGCCCTTGGTGAGACATTCGCATTGTTCTGGGCGACTTCAATGTGGTATCCAAATGCGATCGAACTATCTACGAGATGTCTGTCAACCTCCTGGCTCAGGAGCTGATCCCAGCAATGAGAACATCCTCCTTCTCTGGGACTTTGCTAGGTCCCAGAAACTGAGGATTTCTGGCTCCTGGTATCAGCACTCTAACCCGCATTGCTGGACATTGTATAGTGATACGGGTACTGTGGCCAAAGATATTGAACATTCTTGTCAGCACTCGATGAAGGATCTCTAGAATTATAGGGTTTACCGGAGTGCCAAGTTTTGTGGCTCTGACCATAGTTTGGTAGCGACTACCCTACAGGTCTACTTCAAAACGCCTTGTCCTTCCAGTGTCCACTCTAGTTTCACTTGGACAGACTGAGAGAGGAGGAGTGTGCCCGTGGGTTCGCCATGGCGGTGTCTGATCAATTCACAGAACTTGAAAACCTGATGGATCCAATTACTCTGTGGGAGTCCTTCAAGCATGAAACACTCGAAGCAGCACAGGAGTTCATTGGTGTGTGCCTTAGGGCCGGGCACTGAAACGGCTGAATGGCTATCAGTGTGTTGCTCTTTGGTGCACAGGGCATGGACACTGCTGAGAAGGGACAAGGAATAGTTCATCAGGAATCTTGCTGAGGAGGCTGAAGGCCATTTCTTGGTAAGTGACCTTCACCCTGTCTACCAAGCCCTGAGAAAGCTGAACTCTAAGCCTTCCTTGCTGATGACTGCAGGCTGCTTAGCAGATGGACAGATCATCTCAGATCATGTTGGGGTTCGTGCTGAGTATTTTGAGCAGCTGTACCAGGTAGACCTCCAACAGTTAGCTTGGATACAAGTGGTATCACAAAGCCTATGCCAGACCCACCCATCAGTGTTTAACCTTCTACTCTAACAGAGGTTAGGATGGAGACTTCTAAGTTGAAGTGTGGGAAAGCCGCTGGAATATGTGATATCCCTGCTGAACTGTTAAAGGTGGGGGCTAACCTATGGCACAGGGCTTGCATGCAGTCTGGTGCCATTCCCCTTTGACCTGTTGAGGGGTGTAGTCATCCTACCAACCAACTACCATATCAGTACACTGCTCAGTATACCAGGCAAGGTTTTCGCCCACATTCTTCTGAAACAGATCCATGACCACCTACTAAGGCACAAGAGACCAAAGTAGCATGGATTAACTCCTGGCAAGTCCGCAATAGACCGTATCCTAGCACTTTGAGTAACTGTGGAATGCTGTTGTGAGTTTGGTCATGGGTTGCTTGCAGCCTACATCGACCTCAAGAAGGCATTTGACTCAATGTAACGAGGATCACTATGGGAGATTCCGTGACTTAGGGGAAGACTAGATTATTGGCCTAATAGGAAGCCTTTATACTGGTACTGAAAGTTCTGTAAAGTGTGGCGGGGATTGTCGAACTTTTTTTAATTCAGGAGTGAAGCAGGGCTGTGTCCTTGCACCGACACTTTTCAAACCTGCATGAACTTGGTAATGGGAAGAGGTACTATCCAAAGTCAGTGTGGAGCAGCACTGGGCAATATCAAGGTCTCAGACCTTGTCTTTGCTGATGATGTTGCTATCCTATTTGAGTCTATGGAATCACTGGTGGCAGCCCTTAATGTATTTAACAGTGCATTAAGGGCCCTTGAGTCTAGAGGTCTCCAGGACCAAGACCAATATTCAGGACTTTGAGGCCCTGTTAGGGGAACCAGTTCAGTTGATCCATGCTTGTGATGAGGACATTGAAGTCACAGAGAGCTTTGCATACCTTGGTAGTGTAGTCCATATCTCTAGGCTGTCAGACCAAGAAGTCAGTAGATAGATTGGCCTGGCAGCAGGAGCCATGAACTCGATCAACAAGAGCATTTGGAGATGTCGGTACCTATGTAGAAGTACCAAGCTACATGTCTTCAAGACCTTGATACTGCCAGTTTTGCTCTACTGAAGTAAAACCTGGACACTATCTAGTGCCTTTTGATGCCTTTTGTAACAAGTCCCTTTGCCGGATCATGGGGTACAGATGGCAGGAACATGTGTTCAACCGACGGCTACACCGCGAGATTGGGATGAGACCTGTTATTTGCATAATATGGGATCGCCAACTCAGGCTATATGGGCACCTAGCTCGTTTCCCTGTGGATGACCTTGCCCATCAGGTTGTCTCTCTGCAAGGCAACCCTGGGTGGAGGAGGCCTGTGGGACGACCCAGGAGGTCATGGCTTGGGCAGGTCGACGAGACCTGTAGCGAGGAGTTAGAGATGGGCCGAGGGCCTGCCTGGAGACTCGCCACGAGGGACCCTCGTGGCTGGAAAGCGAAGGGTGTATGCGGCTATGCGCCCCCGTTGGCGTTAGCCTCCTGATGAGGATGATATATATATATGTGTGTGTGTGTATGTGTATATATACACATAGTCACACACACATAACATATATATATATATATATATATATATATATATATATATATATATATATATATATATATATATATATATACACACACACACATATATACATATGTGTGTGTGAAGATGGCTTATTTCAGTTTGTTATTACTTAACGACTGGCCTGGGCCCTTTACTAGTCCTTGCACCTTCTCCGTGGTTCACCTTTTACTTAGAGTTCATTTCTTCACTTGCGGGAGATAATGGAAACATTATCTACCTACGGTAGCTGGCTTTTGATCTTTAGTTGGACATGCAAACGAATATCTTGTAAATACGTTAGTTACTATAAGAACATTTTCAGTCCCCATCCTTTTGTCCAAAATCGGGAAATCTATTGCTAGCATCTCCCACAGATGGCTAGCTCCTATTTTCTCCATAATTACTTTGGGTTTCAGGGTTTTATCTTTCTCAACATTACATCTCTCGCATTGTCACATGATTTTCTACGGTTGCCCACGTCCCTGGCCAATATCCGCGAGATTTTATCAAGTAGAACGTTCTGTTTCTCCCTTAGATGAACTGATTATGGCATGCACCTAATTCAAAGTTTTGCAATTAGCAGAGGCCTTATTCTCTTAAGATTTACCCCCGCATTCATTTTCTGCCACACTATGTCATCTTGAAATATCTCTCTATCCCTGTACAGCTTCTGAAAGTTATCTTTCAACCAGTCCTTTTTTTCATAGTCAGTCATTTCTTCTTTCAAAAGTGATTTTATGGCCCTAAAACATTTAACCTCAGTCTGTGCAAACATCAGTTCTTCCTTTGACCACAGTTCTCCCTCATTTTCCTTGGTTACTGCCATGACCGTGTACTCTTCCTCCGTACCATTTTCCATATTCTCCGGTAATCTACTCAATTCATCTGCAATGGTGTTATTCGATCCTGGTTTGTACTTTACTTCGAAATTAAACTGCTGCAAATCATTTAACCATTTACTTTCCACTGCTCCTAATTTTGATGTTTCTAAATAACTCAACTGGCTATTATCTGTGTAAACAAAGAATTCCTTCCCCGCTAAACAATTTTTAAATTTATCACAGATTGCCTATTTTAGCACCAGTTAAACCTCTGCTCGTGTAACATATAGGATGCAATTTCCTGTCGTGCTTTTGGGACAATCCTCCACCTAACCCTTTGAAAATTGCATCGATCTCCAAAGGAAAACTCATGTCGAAATCTGGACATCTTAACGCAAGTACGGTTGTTAACATGGTTTTTAATTCGTCAAAAGCCTCTTCGCATATACTATCCCATTCATTGGCGAGTGCTGTATTCATAATGGCCAAAGGGCGTACTAAAAGCTGTTTTCTGTTGATCCCTTGAATGCACTTCTATCTGATGGCACGCCGCAGCTAAATCTAATGTTTTAGTTGCGGGGCATTAGCAGGTATAATGCCTCCAAGGTTTCATTAATCTCTGGGAGAGGGAATGCATCTCTGATAGTGCATTTATTCAATTGGCGGTAATCAATGCACAGTCTTATTGTTGGTCTCTCTTTCTCACAACAACTACTGCTGCCGAAGAGGGACTTACACTGGGTGCAATCACGCCTTGTTCGCACACTTCTCAGTGTCTCTTTACCTCTGTTATCTGATTTGGTGGTATTCTCCTTTTAACTTACCCTATTGGGTTGTTCTGTTGTGAGAGGTATGACATGCTGAACTCCCGTGGCAGTCCCTATTGGGTCGCTCTTATTTGCAAAGACATCACGGTATTCATATAATAGTCTCTCTACAGACGATTTTTGATTTCTATCTAAATTTTCCTGGCATATTTTAATCCCATGTAAATCTACTACATTACTTTCTACTTCTTATCCTCTGACCTCTTATACATCTATTTCTTCTGCTTTTACTGCTTTTACAATCCGCTAATTCCTTCTTGATTTGCACATTTTCTCCGACAAATTAGCTATGAGGATAACCCTTTCCACTCTTCAGGCAGTTTGTAATAGGCAGTGGCACTGTAGTGATCTGAACAATTTTAAGTGGGTTACCCCTTTTTTGTGGAGCGCCATCTCTTGGCCAAGCACGCCTCTCCAAGGAAGGCTGGCCCAAAAATACCCTTTTCTTTAACAATTAATGTTTATATACTGTTTTATTGAGTTTTAGTTGGCTTAGGTGTTAGTTTTTAATGTCCTTAATTGTTTTATTTCTGTTTGTCTGTATTTCTGTGTTTTAGTTCATGATTTTAACCTTTCGTGTATCGTATTTTTAAACTTTTATTTGTGCTTTTATTTATGTTGATTGTACAATTCTGAGATTTTTTTATTGTAACCAGCAAAATAAATTCCATCAGAGTACTGTAGCAAATTAACAAATAGTAAAAACAGAACCAGATGATAAGCGTCCGCCATGTTTGTTTTTTTCGCCCGCTCCCGACTTTTGTCTGGCGGCAGATTAATCGAATAGGCCGTAGGGTTAACGCTGGGACTCTGGGATCGCCCCCGCTCTTTTTTTCGAGCTGCAAGACCCACCGAGCCAAAAGTTAAGTAGAGTGATTGTTTATGGCCACAGAAACCAGAGGCAATAATATATAAGGAAGACGTTGCAATGTTTTATGAGACTTTGAATTTATTTTGCTGGACCGTCTTAGTTTTATTTTATTTTGTAGCCGTATTTTATGTTTCGTTTCCTAGCATCTTTTAATGTTATTATTTTATGTTGTGTCTCAGTTTCTTTTATTTTTTTGTGTTCTTGTTTTACGTTTCGGTTTTTAACTTTCATTAGTTTTGTTTTAAATCCCAGCTTTTTTATAGTTTTTATATTGTCCGTTCTTAGTGGTTTTATTATGTTTATATTTTTTTGTGTTTCGGTTTTCTTTGTTTTAAATAAATGTAGACATTCTACCTTTGTTTTTCGGCCTACCACAAACCTGCCATTTATTTATTCATTTTTTTGTTAGCATTGATTTTTTTAAAGAATGCATCAGACCTTGACCCTCATAAAATCACTACAGCACTACCCCTTCTGCCGCCCAACCTTCATTTTCCCCGTTAACAGTTCAATTAATACTTCTTGACGCCACACTTTCCCTAACTGCGGGATCCACACAGCCACCAGTCTCACGCTGCATGTTGAAATTATGGGGACTCAGCTTTTCCCCATTAATGTATATCCCCAATTACACCTCCGACTTAATTTACTCACTTCTCTTCTTTTATGCACTCCTGCCATTCATATTTACTTACACTGGTTTTACTTAACTCATACATAACAAGCCACACTTCCGTCACTTCCGACGAGACATTTATGACCAACAAACAGTTGTTTGTCTCTCCCACGAAATCACACACCTGTAGCATGACATTCTCTACTTTAACGCCAAAAACTACTATTGTAGTTACAACTCCTTTACAGCTTCATAAACTTATCCCTGCCGATCTTACTCTAAGGCGTTAATTTTAAATCCCTAAGGACCCAAGTAATCTCCGTATATGTTGCTACTAATTAAGGACACTTCTGCTCCTGTTTCCTCCCCCGTTTACCTTTTGCTACTAAATAGTAATTCCGTTCATACCCGCCATTTACTTCGTGATAATCATGCTCATGGGGCCCCCGGGATGGCAGGCTTTGTTCGAGTCGGGCCTCGCTAGTTTTCCGCCGTTCTCCCTGTCTCGTTCGTTTCTACCCTTTGCTGACTGTTGACATACTATTGACTTCTATCATACTGATATCTCCTGTTATCATACCCATTCTATTTTTCCCGCCTCGGCACCATGCTGCTATATGACCATTTCTCCCACATATATAACATCCTTTTCCTTCTTTCGTCTCTCCTTCACTTGCTATTTTCATGTCTTTACTCTCCCTCTGCGTGAATCCTTCCATTCACATTCCTTCGTCGCTATCCACTCAATCCATTCATCCAACGAGTCATTTGGTCGCTGCTTCATTCTGTCCTTCAGTTTCACCCCTAACGCAGGTACTCTCATATTTCTCGCCAAACACTCGGCAAACATCCTTTCATCCGTACCATTTCCGCTATGCCTAAGCTCCTCGTTCAGTTCAAACAGCGCATCCAAAAATTCCCAAAATGTTTCGTTGCCTTGTTGCTTCCTATCAGCCATCCTCTCGTACAACTCCCAAACTGACGCTTTCTTCCTATACACTCTCACTAGTTCCCTACTTATATTATCTACACTTCGCCATTCTAACCTATAATTGTGCAGTCTTTCAGCTGCTGGTCCTTTGACATGATTTAACACAAATCGTACCTTGTCCTCCTCACGGCCCGGCATCTGTGTTACTGTTCTTTCCACTTTCCTCACCCATTTCCTTACATCTCCTTTCCCCGAGAAACTTTCCATCTTAGGATCATTTCTGAAAGTACATTTTGAGTTCAGCTGACTTCTTTCTAAATTAGCAAGGTCTCCAAACACCCCCAGTGTCCTGTTCCACTGACGCGATTCTTCACAGCTATTCTCCACACGACTTGACTCTGCAATTGTTAATTTACCCCTAGCTGTCCTCGCACAGTTTCCATCCCGTTTAATCCGCACAAACAACAAATACATGAAAAAAGAGATTAGTAGTCAGTAATGCCACAATTAAACCTAAAAGTCTTGACATATATTCCATAATAATTTCCATCTTGTCAGTTGCACAAATAAAGAATGAAAAGGGAACGCTCTGCTACCAAATGTGAAGGCGGCTAATTTCAGTTAATTATTTAATGACTGACCTGCGCCCTTTGCCAGTCCTTGCGCCTTCTCCATGGTTCGCCTTTTACTTATAGCTCATATGTTCACTTGCGGGAGATAATGGGAACACCAGAACAGTTTAACCAATTTATTAAGGCAGAATGTACACATATAATCCTATTCTAAACAGCGTGACCAACACAACTCTCACAACATGATGGTATAGTAGACAATGGCCGGCAGACAAGCTGAACTGCCAACATGCCATCTTGTCAGTTGCACAGTACAGATAGCCTTGTACAAAAGACAGCGGCCATGTAGAAAATGCTGCCTGCAGCATTGCAGCAGTCGGCCATCATCCAAGGCAGCGGCTCAGCAAGTCACTGCGCGCAGCAGACAAGGCACGCCAGCAGACAGTTTCAAGTAAGGCCAGCAAGGCAAAGGCAGCGGCCAGCAGGCAAGGCAGCGGCCAGCAGGCAAGGCAGCGGCCAGCAGGCAAGGCAGCGGCCAGCAGGCAAGGCAGCGGCCAGCAGGCAAGGCAGCGGCCAGCAGGCAGGCAGGGGCAGCAGGCCAGCAGCGCAGAGGCAGCGGCCAGCAGGCAGGCAGCGCCAGCAGGCAGCAGCGCAGCAGCAGGGCAGCGGCCAGCAGCAGGCAGGCCAGCAGGCAGGGCAGCGGCCAGCAGCAGGCAGCGGCCAGCGGCCAGCGGCAGGGCAGGCAGCGGCACAGGGCAGCGGCAGAGGCAGCAGCGGCCAGCAGGCAGGGCAGCGGCCAGCAGGCAGGGCAGCGGCCAGAGCGGCAGCGCCAGCGGCAGGCAGCGGCCAGCAGGCAGGGCAGCGGCCAGCAGGCAAGGCAGCGGCCAGCAGGCAGGCAGCGGCCAGCAGGCGGCAGCGGGCCAGCAGGCAGGGCAGCGGCCACAGGCAGGGCAGCGGCCAGCAGGCAGGGCAGCGGCCAGCAGGCAGGGCAGCGGCCAACAAGCAGGGCAGGCTATCTCTGCGTCCGATCTTGATCCCTGTGTACGAGCTTAATAGATATTGGCTTTGGAGTGTCACTTCCCATTACCTTACGGCAGTTTATTTCACTTCACTTAAACAGCCGTTAACACGGAAATAACATCCTTACGGAGGCTCAGTTGTCTCTCAGCACAATACCCCCTTGGGTGGGCGCACAAGTCACGTCTATTCTGTCCGGGGGTTAGAATCAGGGTGTGTTTTCAGGGAACACGCCTCCCACCTCGTAGGTCTGAATATTACTGATTCATTTATTTTTCCATCTTTTTGTGTTTCATATTTCTTATTTCCACCACCTTATTACTATATCGCATATTTACTCTGTATTATTCTTGAGTTGGTCAATGTAAATCATTGCATTAAAATGTTGGTCACGAGTCCCTATCACTAATACCTATCATTCAGAGCATTTAAATGTTAAATTAATGACGAACAATAAATAATGAATAATATATAGTGTGACATTCCTTATAAGAGTTAATGAAAATTAATCTCCGTTGGTTTAGATTTCATTCATACGGGACTCACGCACACTCCGACTCATCCGCTCAACCATAAGGGTGCTTTTCCGTTGCATTCTACTTCTCATACTCTCATATCTTCCGTTCTTCACATCTCTTCCCATATATATATATATATATATATATATATATATATATATATATATATATATATATATATATATATATATATATAATATAATATATATATATACATTACATACACATACACAAACACACACACACACACACACACACACACACATATATATATGTGTGTGTGTGTGTGTGTGTGTGTGTGTGTGTGTGTGTGTGTGTGTGTGTGTGTGTGTGTGTGTGTGTGTGTGTGTGTGTGTGCGTGTGTCTGTGTTGTGCGCGTGCGCGTGTGTGTCAGGTCAATTGTGCCATAAGCTTAGAATAGAATATTAAGGGAAAAGATCCTGATTCTGGATATCTTTAATTCTATTTTCACAATATGATGGTGAATTGATGTATTATAATGATGATATGAAGTACATGTATAATATGATAATAATGAATAATATTTATATAATACTAATATCAAATTATAATGTATGAATTCCTGGCTTCACGTCAGCAGCTTTCGGGAAAGTACAATGATGCTTACTATGTGTATTTTATTTTTAATAAAATTAATTGATATCTCTGACTTCCCTTCCCATTTCTGACTATATAATTAATATTCAATAACTGTAGTGAACTTTCCCCTGGTTCAGTCGAGTCCCCGCAGGTCAGCCCGATATTCCACAGTGGTTTTCATGTTTTGTCTTGTATGTTTTTTTTTTTTTTTTTTTTTTCTATTTAATTAACCTTGGCTTTGACACCTCTGACTTACTTTCCCATCGGTCTAGGTAGAATCAAGTGAATTACCTTGCTCCTACGCACGCGGTATACTAACTGATCAATTCACTTTACCTTATATTCTATACTTACCTTGTCTTATTCTTGCCTTTTTCCCTTCGACTAATTCACCTTAGTTTTGTTTCTCTCTCGTTTTTCTCTGTGTTTTCCCGTTTTCCCTCACGGATCCCTTCCTTTCACCTTTTCGTACTTTCCTGTCCTTTATTGATTTTACGTGCCTATTTTTGTATAGTTTTATTATTATTTTTATTTTATGTAGATTTAAACTTGTTTTAAACCCACCATACACTGTTTGATAATCAAATAAATTACATTATGGGTAAAATCATCAGCAAGCGCGGGAAGCCCCAGTATAAAAGGTCAAACCAGGTCGGTCAGAGGGAGAGAGGCTTTTTATCTTGGTGACAGACCGTTGGATTTTTAGCTCGCTGACTGGTGCTTCTCGTGCTGTGCTTCTGTTGTGTCAAGTAAGTGTATGGTGTGTTGTCTTGTGCATTGGTTATGTTCGAAAGATTTGTGCGTAATAACTGCATAATATGGATGCTCTTTTTTACGTTGCCTTTTTAGTCAGCCAGTGATATCATTTTATTGTTCTTTTTATTGTGACTACGGGATCACGTTCAAATCACCTGAGAGTCATCCTCAAAATACGCCAATACCCTCATGGACATTAACTGTAGTTGGGTAACACGCTACCAAACCAACATCTTTAACTCTACGGAGTTTAATTATCCACTACAAAACAATGAATAAAGTAATAATGATAATGATAACGATGATGATAATGATTGCAATAACAGTGATAATGGTAATAATAACAATACTACAACTACTATTATTACTATACTAGTAATGGTAATTAAAAAATAAGATAATGATAATAATAATCATAATAAAAATAATAATAATAGTAACAGTAATGATAGTCATGATTATAATGATAATAATAATTATGATGATAATGCTAATAATTTTAGTATTAATGATGATAATGATGAGTATAGTAATGATAATAATGATAATGATATTGATAATGATGATACTACTACTACTACTAATAGTAATGGTAATAATAACAGTAATAATACAAATTATTATAACGATAATAATTACGATGATAATAATAGAAATGATAATATTAATGATGACAATAATAATAATGATAATAATAAAAATATTATAATAATAATATAATAAATAATAATAATATAAAAAATAATAATAGTAATAATGATGACAAGAATAATGATAAGGATAATTATATGATTATGATAATAATAATGATTATGGTAATAATAATGATAATAATGATGACAGTAACAATAATAATGATATAAATAAAATGATGAAATAATGTAATAATAATAATAATAATAGTAATAATAATAGCAATAATAATGATAATAATATACTACTACTACCACTAATGATAATAACAACAGCAATGGTAATGATAATGGTAATAATAACAGTAATAATAATAATGATGGTAATGACAACGAAAACAACAATGATAATAATGATAATAATAATACCGATGATAATGATAATGATATAATAACGACTAATAAGACATGGTAATACAGTAGTAGTAAGATAATAAATGTAAAAGAGAACGAGAAAAGGAAGATGAGGAAAGAGAAAAACGAAAATAATGAAATTATAATAAATTGGTAAAAAAGGAGATATAAGATGAAAATATAACGTAATATTGCTTCTCTCTAATATTCACTTTTGGTTATTTCTTAATCTAAGGCTTAATTAATCCATGTATGTTTCTCTTTTTGTCTGTTTCTTTGTCTTTGTTTGTTTGTCTGTTTCTTCTGTCTCCTCGCTCTCTCTTTCCCTTCTTTTGCTTTTCCTTTCCTCACTCCTCTTCTCTCTATTCTCCTTTTTCTTTCTCTCCTCCACTCTCTCTCTCATTCTTATTCTCTCTTTATCTCACTTTCTCTCCCCCCCCCCTCTCTCTCTCTCTCTCTCTCTCTCTCTCTCTCTCTCTCTCTCTCTGAAATGTTTATGTAACGAAGCAAATATGGCAGACGAAGGAAATATGAGAGTGATGAAACAAATACAAAGTAGGCAACTAAACAAAAGATGTTCGATGAAGTAAATATTTGCGTGATGAAGCAAATGTGTGCATTTGTGTGTGTGTGTGGGCGTCAGCTTGTTCCTTTGATTCATAAGAGAAAAAACAAACAAACAAACAACATACGAAGGGGGCGGAGCTTCAAAGAAAGTGCTTAGTTAGAGAGGGTGGGGGTGGGGGTAAAGAGGGAGGGGGGAGGGTTGGGGTGAGGAGAGAGGGGATGTTGTGTATATTGGAAGAAAGAAAAGCATTTTCTTGTTTGCTCGCTGTTGTGTTGTATAGTGCTTGTACGTAACATAAAAGCTTAGATGAAAATACGTGTTTATCTGTGTATCTGTCTTGATTAATCTGATCTT
>NC_051387.1:47596147-47598647 GCF_015228065.2 Penaeus monodon
ATTCATCAAAGTTATCACCATCACATTTGCAACTCCCACCTTACTTATCGCAAGAAAATCATCCTCATAGCTGTATCCTTTTCTCTCTGCATCATCTCTCCTTCTTCTCTCCTTTTCAAGAAGAAGAGAAAGAGAGAATTCGAGCAAGAAGGGATGAGATTTTATTAAGGAGAGACTTTGCACAAGATCAAGATTCCATTTGGCTTTATTTGATTTGTATCCAAAGAACAAGACAATGCTGCTCCGGATTCCGGCAGGTGTGGAGGGAGAGGAGAGTAAATGAAGGGAATGGAGAGAATGGCAGAAAAGGTGGAGGTGGGATTGGAGAGAAAGGAAGAAAAGGTGGAGGTGGGATTGGAGAGAAAGGAAGAAAAGAAGAAGAAGAGAGAGTAAATGAAGGGAATGGAGAGAAAGGAAGAAAAGGTGAAGGAGGGAGAATGAATGAAGGGAATGGAGAGAAAGGAAGAAAAAAAGAAAGTGGGAGAGGATGTGGAAAGAATGGAGAGATAGGCAGAAAAGATGAAGGTGGGAGAGTAAATGAGGGGAATGGAGAGAGAAATAGAAAGGGGACCGGGAGAGTAAATGAGAAGAATGGAAAGATAGATAGAAAGGAAGGAGGTAGGAGAGTAAATGAAGGAAATGGAGAGAAAGGAAGGAAGGATGATGATTTGGGTTGGCAAGGAAGGAGGTGAGAGAGTAAATGAAAGGAATAAAGATAAAGGGAGAAATAAGGTGGGAGAGCAAATGAGGGGAATTGAGAGAAAGAAAGAGAGGAAGAAGATGGGAAAGTAAATGAAGGGGACGGAGAAAAGGAGAGAAAGGAAGAAGGTGGGAGAATAAATGAAGGGCATAGAGAGAAAGGAAGAAAGGAAGGAGATAGAAGAGAATGTGGAGGGAAATGGAAGAAGATAGGAGAGGGTGTGGAGGATAAGGAGAGTGAATGAAAGAAATGAAAAGAAAGGAAAGACATAAGACAAGTGTGGAGGGAAATGAAATGGTAGCGAATGAAGGGAATGGAGAAAAAGAAAGAAAAAGGAGCGGAATAGAGCGAAATGAAAAGAAGGAAATGGAAAAAAAGAAAGAAAACAAGCACGGGAGAATGTGGAGGAAAATGGGCGTGAATGAAGGGAATGGAGAAAAAGAAAATGTGGATGGAAGAGAGAAGATAAGAGAGAATTTAGAAGGAAGGGATAGTGAATGAAGTGAATGCAAAGGATAGAAGAAAGATGGGAGAGGTAAATGGAAATGAAAGTAAATGAAGGAAATGGGAAGAGAAAGAAGACGAGAGAGAGTGGGAAGAAGCAGGATGGAAGGAATGGGAAAGAGAGGGAGAATCGAGGAGAATGGGAGGGAGGGTGAGAAGGAGGGAGGTGGGAAGGAGGGCGATGAGAGAGGGAAAGGAGGAAAAAGGAAGAGGTCGGAATAGAGGGGGAAGGGGGGACGGGAAGGAGGAGGGGAGAAGGGAGAAGAAAGAGAAGGAGATGGAGAGGAGGGAGCGAAAGAAAGTGGAAAGGAGGGAAGGGGGGGGGGGATGGGACAAGAAGAAGAGAAGGAGATAGAAGGAAAGGAAGTGCAAGGGATGATACGAAGGGTCGAATTGGGAGAGAAATGGAGAGGAAGTGAAGGAAAGAGGGAGGAGAGAAAACAGAAGGACCAAATAGACAATTAGATAAACAGATAATAGACAGATAGATAGATAAACAGATAATAGGCAGATAGATAGATAAACATACAAACAGACACATATCTAGAAATAAAAGGTAGACAGGAACGAGGGAGCAGGCAAAAGAAAGAGGGAAGAAGAGAGAAGGAAAGAGAGAGAGAGAGAAATCTATTAAGCAGAAGAAATCCCGCTTGAAGGGAGATGCAGCATCTCGCGGATGTTATCTCAGCCACCACGGCGGAGATGAAAGCTTGTTGCATATTTCCCCCTCCGTCCATTCTCCTTTCTCTCTCTTTCTCTCCTCCTCTTCTTCTCCGTCTTCTTCGTTGATTCTTTTCTCTCGTCATCTCGGCCATTCCCCTCTCTCCTCCTTTCCCCTGATTCTGAGGATGACACTTACACACAAAGACTTACGTACATGTGTGCAGACATACGCATATGAATGCAAAAAAATTGCTCGATTTGGGGAAGAGGAAGAGAGGGGAAAGGGGAAGAGAGGGAAGGGGAAGAGAGGGGAAGAGGAAGAGAAGGGAAGGGGAAGAGAGGGGAAGAGGAAGAGAAGGAAAGGGAAGAGAGAGGTGAAAGGGAGAGAGGGGAAGAGGAAGAGAGGGGGAAGGGGAAGAGAGGGGAGGAGGAAGGGAAGAGAGGGGAAGAGGAAGAGAGGGAAAGGGAAGAGAGGGGAAGGGGAAGAGAGGGGAAGGGGAAGAGAGGGGAAGGGGAAGAGAGGTGAAGGGAGAGAGGGGAAGAGGAAGAGAGGGGAAAGGGAAGAGAGGAAGGGAAGAGAGGGAAGGGGAAGAGAGGGAGAGGAGAGAGGGGAAGGGGAGGAGAGAGGGGAAG
>NC_051387.1:47608904-47628904 GCF_015228065.2 Penaeus monodon
TTATTCTTTACTTCTTTTATGGCTTTTATAACTTCGTCCAGCAGTGGCGGTGGTTCATCCTCGCTGTCATTGAGTCTAATTAATGTTGTTGTTAGATCTTTATTCTTTTTGTATAAGTTGGAACAATATTGATTCCATCTATCTTTGACATCTTTTCCATCACATAAAACAAGTCCATCTTCAGTTTTGATAGTGTCCATTGTAGGTTTAAATTTTCGTGTGATGTTTCGTACTCCTTGGTAGAGTTCTTTAGTTGTCTTATTGATAGAACAGTTTCAATTCTCTGGCAATGTTCATTTAAATATTTTTCCTTATCTTGTCGCAATAATCTTTGAATTTTTGTATTTTGTTTTTTTTAAATTACTTTTTCAACTGGATTATTGATACCTTTTTATTTTAGGCATCTTCTTGTTTCAATTTCACTTAGTGTTTTTCAGATATCCAGGGGGAATTTGTCTTTTTCTTTTTGGTGATAGTTTCTTAAGCAGTACTCAGCAGGAATTCTTTTCCTTCTTCCCACAACTCATTTGGTGTTTTATCATCTTCACATTGATTGAGTATTTCAAATTTGTTTGACACTGCAATTCTGTAATTGTTATCAAGAGTTTTGTAGTCGAGCTTTAGAGGTGGTATTGGACGCTCCATCTTTTGAGTCTTATTTTAAAGTCGATAGTTAGTAGTTGGTGGTCACTGTTGCAGTCGGCACCAGGTCTTGTTTTGGAATTTTTTATGCAACTCTTCCATTTTTGGTTCAGCACAATGTAGTCAATTTGGTTGCGTGTTCTTTTGTCTGGTGAAAACCACGTGTACAAGTGTCTTGGGTGGTGTTGGAACAATGTATTGGCTATAACTAAAATATTTGTACTACAGAATTCAATAAAATCTTTACCTCTTTCATTTATATCTCCAAGGCCGAATTTTCCACAGGTGTAATTTTTTAGATTATTTTTCCTACTTTGGCGTTGAGGTCTCCCATGATTATTTTTACATCTCTGTTAGGGATTGTGTCTAAAGTATCTTGGAGAGAGTTATAAAAAATTTCCATTTCTTCATCACACAATATTGGTTGGTGCGTAGCATTGTATAATACTAATATTATGAGGTTTTGCTTGTATTCTGACTTTTAAAATGCGATCATTTATTGGGCTGTACCCAATTAGTGCATTTGCAGTTTTTTTCGTGAGAATCATAGCAACTCCGTGACTATAATTTCCTTCTTCTTTTCCAGAAAAAAGAACTGTCTTGTTTTCTTTAGTTTTGAAACTTCCATTACTTTTCCAATTGGTCTCACTTATTCCTAGTATTTGAATGTTGTATCTATCCATTTCGTTACAGACAGTATGTAATTTACCCATCTCTTTCATTTTCCTTACGTTCCACGTTCCGATTTTAATGTGTTTCTTAATTGGACCTGTTTCTTTATCTTCTTTGTCTTCCAGATGCATGTTTAACATTGTCAGCCTGGTTGCCCACTAACTAACGCGCCCCTTGATAACCCACGCGACGGGCGATGTGGTATGAATTATCGCTTCTGTATTTAATCATTGGTGTAGAGGTCTGTCAGGAGAAAATAAAAGTTGAGTGGAATCCCCCAGGCTCCTTCTCAACTCGCAGTCTCCAACTAATTAGGAGGAACTATCTCTGCCGCTTTTAAAACAGTTACACTGTAATACGCCAGACATATTATTTGGTGAAACCAATAATCAGTAGAACTGAAGGTGTTTTCACCAGATATCCACTGCCCTGCTGCCGACAGTTTCACCCTGGTATAGGGAGTTAATAGGGTGCTATCCTTGTTCAAGGGAACCCTAGGGTGCAGTTTATTGTCTTACCCAGGACAAATATATATATATATATATATATATATATATATATATATATATATATATATATATATATATATATAAACACACACACACACACACACACACACACACACACACACACACACACACACACACACACACACACACACACACACACACACACACACACACACACATCGTATACAAAGACCGTATTCGTGGCTATAAATAACAAAACCACTTCTGATGAGATGAATACCCTTGTTCTTCAGAAAAATTGGATTATGTGTGATACTGCATTTGCACCTTCGAAAAAAAAAAAAAAAAAAAAAAAAAAAAAAAAAAAAAAAAAAAAAAAAAAAATCGTTCTACAGGAAAGAAATGTTTCTTCGTGCGACTGGCAGTGCTGGGAGGCAGCGAGGCTGCACGCGGGAAAACT
This sequence comes from Penaeus monodon, assembly GCF_015228065.2. NCBI lineage: Eukaryota > Metazoa > Arthropoda > Malacostraca > Decapoda > Penaeidae > Penaeus > Penaeus monodon. The sequence continues at coordinate 47,611,149 of NC_051387.1, forward strand.
TGTTGTATAAAAGCACGTTAAATTAAGTAGTGCGCGTTTAGAGGCTTGTGTCTGAACAAAGTCATTTATCGATATAACCAAGTGATAAGGAAGATTATTACCAGGTCTTGATTGTTTTGTGGATGATTCATATGATAAAGAGTGGAATGTATTGTGTGGTTTGGTATCCCATGCTTGCTAAGAATAGAAAGTGACACCGCACTGGGAGACCTAACTTCCGTCAGTAAGTATGGGTGGGCGAGCAGTGTGTTCGGGATTTCAGTTATCTGGCCCCAGAAAATACATAAATGTGCTGTAGAAACACTATTCACTCTTCACCATCGGCAAACATGCGAAAGCATCCTTGTATATCCACTTGGATACGTAGGGTAAATCACATTCGCAAAATCACACAAACACACACACACACACACACACACGCACACGCACACGCACACGCACACGCACACGCACACGCACACGCTCACGCTAACGTTCACGCACATACGCGCTCGGCGAATCGTGCAGAGATACACACCAACACGCAAGCGCACACAGATAATTATTTTTTTTGTATTTCGATAAGAACATACGAACCACTGAATCTCATTTTCCATTTTCAGAGCAAGCGGCAATTCAAGACGAAACCATTAGTTGTGGCCAGTACAAGCAGTCTTCCCAGAAGTGTTGACATTATGATAAACATCCGCTTTTACCAGTGCCAGAGAATTTCAGACTGTATTGCCTTGATATTTAGAGAAATTCCTCCATAAGATTATTTCTACAAAGAGAGGGCTTGTGGTGATTCGTCACAGCAAGAGGTCTTCAAAGGACAGTCGTGGATATCGTTTCATGAGTGAAGTAAAACTTTCGCCTATCTTCATCTCCATGTCTTCCACAGCAAATTATAAAGCATAAAGTCACTACATTCCACCACAAAGGTTTTACAAAGCATCTAGGGAAATATTTACGTCAACAAAGGATACAAAATGTTGGGTAAATTAAAGCAAGGGATGCGCTCTCTCCTGTCCTCCATTATTCTGGCGATGATGCTTCCCGTGGCACCTCTGAATTTGGGAGGTTTTGATAAAGACGATATTCACTTTGCGCGCTTCTACAAGGCGGCAACTCAGACCAACAAACGGGCACTGAAAGAGATTTTCCTCCTTATGTTTTACAGAGCGGGCGTGCGTCCCATTGAAATTTGGAGTAAAACTGTGCAAGGGTTTTGTGTCGAGGTTTTGGGTTGGTCTAATCGGAAAATTCGTGAGACTTTCAATGCCGCAGAAAGAGAGAAAATAGAAGAGCCATTAAATACAGCTGACTATGATATATCTCTTCTTGTCAAATTGTTGGGTAAACTCTTTGAAGAGTACAGATTACCTGGGCCATTGATAAGGGCAATACTAGCCTTGAAGACTGTGAGAAACAGAGTTTGCCATGAGCAGCTAGCTGTAGATGAAATTAGTTTGCGTGATAATATGGAAGACCTCAAACACTTATTAGAAAATCTGTTTGACGAAGCTTCAAACTTCTTTGGTGTGGATCTTGGTAGTTTAAAACAGAGTTATTTAGCTGAAATTGACGAAATAAAATCGGCTCCTCTTACAGGTCAGGCTACGACGTACTTTGAGAAGATGAAACAGTTCCGGGAAGATCTTGTGGGAAAATTTATTACCCATGGGAGAAGAGAACTAATGGCTTTTTATGCTAATTTGAAGATCCTGAATCCTTTTACCTGGCTAAGTGATGACAAATTTCCTGAGCTCCTCGTGGACAAGATCTTCACCCCTCTGCATATTCAAGAAATAGGAAGAGTTATAGATATTGAGACTCTACTCATTACTGAACTCTTTTGTGAAAAGCAACAGATACCATTGGGGATCCTGCCGTCTGTTCTTATCTTGTGCGGTATAGTGGCTGTGGAAAAACTTCATTGTGTCGTTACATTTTACATGTTTGGCGGACTAGAATGGGAACAATCGAGGGGCTGAGATCAGTTGACATTTTGATATTTATTGAAGCCAGGAATGTTACTGAAAGTTCGCTGGTTTCATACATGCAAAAGACTTTATTGCGGGAAACATGTGATTACTTTGATGAAAAAGAAATCATGCTGACACTCCAAAAGGTAAATGTTCTCTTTGTCATTGACGGCATGGATGAAGCCACGACGAATGGAAGAGCCTTAGTGGAGGAAATACTTTCTACACTTGGCTCAGCTCGCATGATTATCACAACTCGACCTGAATTCACTTCTCTGCTCACACAGAAAGCCACAAAACATCACTGTAAGCTCTTGACTCTTAAAATTAAGGGTTTCACACCACAGGGTTTAAGAGATTTTATCTCGAGCATGCTTATGCGTTATGAACCTGACAAAGAGAAGTGTCATCGAATGGAAGTAGAATTTAAAAGCTACTTGAATAGCACAGGAACTGCTTTTGGCGATCACCTCAAATTGCCCCTTACAATAGCTCTCTTGATTATTCTGTGGAAGGACAATACATCTCGAGTTTCGAAAATAACATCATCGACTCTCCTGTTCTCTGAGTTGTTTAGACTGTGTGCCATGAAATTGATTTCTCGACTTCAGGCATCGACATCCCTTCATCATATAGAGCTAGAGGGAATCATTAATGACTGGTTGATGATACTTGCAGAAGAAGCATTTTCAATGCTTGATGAGGGTAAATTTGTAATAGAACAAGCAAAGCAAATGAAGCTGTCATCATTTTGCCGGAAGGTCAATATCGATGCAGTCCAGACTCTCTCTGCATTTCTCTTGTGCGAAGTTAAAGAAAGTGTGGGTGGAGTAAACCACTCCTTCTCGTTTATACACAAGAGTCAAATGGAATATCTAGCATCATTACACATAGTTCGCCATTTACCTCGTGATCACCCAGATGTGATGTCGAAGGTTCCCAGTCTTCTTAAAGATCCAATTTTATTGAAAATTCGGGAAACCGGTTGGTGGAACACTGTCGTCTTCACATTAGGGAATCTGTGCATAGAAAACAAAGTTACTGACGGCATTCTGCATTGTATAACAAAAATTCTCTTGAGCGGAAGCAGAAGCACCTCCATAGGCACATTGTGGCGCATAATCCAAGAATCAAACTGCCATCCGCTTGTTAGTGAATTAGTCACTGCTACAATATCTCTGGAACTCATTTGGAAACCAGATCATGAAAGCCTATGTGATCCATTGAATCCGATGAAGTTAATCCTGCAGAACACAGATTTCGCACCGAAGGGCGTATTGATGCGGATTTACGGCAGTGTCAGTCAGGGGAATGTTGCAGTGAAGGGCGGCGCCTGTGAGGTGAGGGAAAACATCAACGTCTTCCCAATCTTACGGCTTTTATCCAAACGGCCAGACACTAACGTTGTCCTGAGGATGGACCAGCACTATTACGAATGGGGAAACTCGGAGACCGGCGACGACCTCCTCACAACTCTTTTGCCGGGGGGGAGGCTGACTGCATTCATGGGGCATTTGGATGTTAAGGGGGTTTCCGCTCTCGTGAATATGCAATATCTAGGCGAGGTGTTTGTCCGTATATCCAGTGGCGAAGCACTACAAGCGCTCAGCAAGTCGCTTATGGAGACTGAAACCGTTATCATGAAGTTGACTCTCCGGCTAGACATACCATTGGAAGAAAGTGTAAAGTCTATTCCGAGACTTGATAAGCCCACCGTCATGTCTGTCATAATGAAGAATGTGAGTGATGAGAATGAAACATGGGCTGCAGAGGCGGTCTCTAGACTCGGACAGACTTACGATGAGGTAGACCTTGTTGCTTCCAACCTCACCCCTGCAGGAGGAATAAAGTTCATGAAGAAGCTCGTGAAGAAGGAAATCGCAGTAACACATAAGGTCACAATAAGGACATGCCACAGAATAGAGCCGGAAGAACGGAAGGCCCTGCTCCAGATAATGGAGTGCCAGACAGAGTGGTTATGGTGATATTTCGAAATGGGATTTATTTTACCTTTGAATGCTCAGTTTATCTTTCTGAAGTTTGTGCTTCCTTGATTTGAAGTAGAAGACAAAATAAATTGTGTTTTTATGTATTTTTCTTGTATGTATATGTATGTAATATTGATCTCGAATGAAAATTTGACATTGATTCGCCCTTCTGCTTCTAGAACGAATTTTAGAATACTATCACCTAAGAATCAACCACTGTAATAAAATGGCAACGGTGCTAGCAATAAGATTAATGATGCTGATGATGACAAAAATGAAATTAGTAGCAGTAATCATTATGTAATACATAATACTACAGTAGCTATACACAAATAAGTATTGTTTGGTGTGTAGTATACAATATCAATCAAGATGCTTACATGTTGGCCAGGGTAATCCCGATAGTATCGTGAGCATGTCTACGCTCTTCTTGTTGGGTTTCCTGAGGGGGAAAAGGGAGTTTTCCAAGCGTCGAAGCGTCGAAGAGAGCCGAGAGGTCCGTGACGGGATGCAGGTTGGACTATGCAGAGTTTCGCCCAGTCTCTACGGCCCGCGCGAAAGGCTTTGGCCCTCCTGCCCGAGATGGCCCATGAAAGCCGTTGAGTCCCTCCCGGCAGGAGGGGTTGCCACGATGTCGTCACTGCTATTCCAAGTTTCCCCCAACTCGTAGTAGAGTGCTGATCACAACCTCAGGGACAACGTTTCGTCTGTGGCACCGCCGCCAAGACAAGCACCGCCAAAATGGGGAGGAACAGCGCCTTGACGTTGTCTCTTTCGCCAACCCCTCGCCATCTAGAGCAACTTTCCCATGTACGTTTTATTTACAATCGTTATTGGACACACCATTGGATATATTTGGTCTTCTGCTTAGCAAAACAACTGGATCCCTGGATTACACAAGCTTCACAATCGGGCTCTTCAAACAAAAATCCCGTAACTATTGCGCTGTTGACCAAGTCGCACACAAGGGGAGGGCATCCGACTCTTGGATTCATACGCCACATTAAAGAGATGTCAGTAAACTGTGATCAATCAGGATATCTGTAAGGTCCTCCTATCAGCCTTTCTGGCACTTTTCTCCATCTGACTCAATCGTGACCTTTAAAGTGAAAAGCACAGAGTTCCACCACCGACGATCAGTAAGGTTCTGTCAGCAGAGAATCTTCGTCTTCCTCTCTTTTTCTTTGTCCTCCGGAAGATCTTCCTAAACCTTTTCAACATTACGTGGACAGCGTTTCGACTTTGGTTTGTGCATTCCAATAACTTCTGCGTTAAGTTAAAGTGACGCTAAAATATTCCATCTGACTCTTGTGTACGACTTGAAAAGGTGTATTCAGTGCCACCTAATCTTTCTTTAACATCACAAATAAGAAAAGCGAAAAGGGTTTGGATACAGTCAATACTATTTTTTGCATAGGAACTTAATGATGTGCCTGGAACTATCAATTGCCAATTCTTCTGAACTCAGCATTTCGTATGCCTCTTCTGCGAAGGGCCATCAAACCACGCATTCAGAAACACCTTCTAACTCTATTTGGTGGGTAGGCTTGTCGAATTGCCTGGAGCCTTGCAATCAACTTCATGGTTACTTAACTGAAATAGCTCACAAACAACGATGTCGATGATGTGATATTGAATATGCGAGAAGCATATTTCCACAGCATAATCATCAATGCTGCTGTAAGAGGCAGCTTTAAGTGTTCGGCCTAAAGCACTGCCTGTTGTCTTTCAGAAACTTCTGAACTCTGTCTCAATTGGGCGACACTTTCCTCATTGGTTCACAAGACTTCAGGATCTTTGCAGGTAAACTCTTAATGCCCTTTTCATTGGTAAAGCCTTTTTATTTCGAGCTTCAAACTCTGTGTGATACTTGTGCGCATTCTGAGAATAAATAAACGAATTCAGGACGCGACGTGATAATTACCGAGCATTGCCAAGTGGTTGATGAAAATATTTCAATCAACTAAAATTTCCCATTTTCAGTTACCTCGCCAGTCGCCGTGTCAATAACAAACAGAAAACATTCATCTTCTGAATTAGTGCCAGTACTATTTCTTCTCTCAGCAAAGTAACTGCAAGTTTTTCTCGCAATAAGTTTTCTGCAAAATATGCAGCTAGTGAACACTCGTGATATCCTAGCTTCCACAAATATCAGAATATCTACTGCTCTCAAGTCTTGATGAATCATCCCATTCTAGTTCGCCAAAACATTGTAGAATATTATCGGCATAGGGAGGTCTTCACACACAGCTATTTGGGCCTGACAGATGAGTACAGCTGGCAGAATCCCCGATTCAGTCTGTCTCCTCGTTGTAGATTTCGTGACAAATAACGTTGCCACATCAATAGCTCTTTCTTGTTCTTTGATATAGAGCGGAGTGAAGATTTTGTTCCACCACACAGCTCCGGGAATTTCATCACAACAGGTGAAGGGGTTAAGAATCTTCAATTACAGAATAGGATACGAGGTTCCTTTCCTGCCATACGTAATAAATTACCCACAAGGATCTTCCGAAATTTCTCCATGTTTCAAAGTAAGTCATACCTTGCCTGTAATTGGGGCTGATCTGATTTCATTATCCAGTCATCCAGGTAAAACTGTTCAAATTGCCAAGATCTATTTCAAAAAAGTTTGAAGTTTCGTCAAAAGGGTGCGTAGCATTTGCTGTAGGTCGCCATGTGTTCTCGAGATCAGTTTCGTTCAACAGAAACTGTTCATGACAAATCTATTGCTGACATTTTGTATATCTGGCATGCTTTTCTAAGGGGACTCGGGAAATGGTAATGTGTTCATAAACTTGTTAAACATCTGTAGTCAGAAGAGAGAGGTCATGCACTGATGTCACGTCTCGTCAAAATCTGGCTCTTCATTTGCATGAAGCCCTCACGAAGCTTTCGATTAGACCAACCTAAAAACTGTGTACAATATTGGTTAAGGTTTGTTGGCCATTCTTCAAAGGGGTCTGACATATACTCTGAGAAAAACTACCAAAAATACTTCTTTCATTGCCCGCTTGCATGTCTGTGTCGATGCTTTGTAGAAGAAGCGCCCCAAAGTGGATGTCTTCCTCATCAAAGCTTTCACAATTTTTCATAGTCATTGTCACTTTTTTTCAATTACGATTTTTCTTGATGTTAACAGAAGTCACCACCGGGAGATGTTGGAACCTTTAAACCTCTTGTATAAATGATGCATAGAATGTTCATTGGTCAATCAAAACATTGCCAGAAACACCATAGAAATAAGTATATAAACTCAAAAATATTCCTTAACAATTCAGCGGTCCTTTATAGGGGGGGAACACAATTTTTCGAACAAAGACATATTCCACTCTGAAATGCACAAAATAAATTTAATCAGATTTGATGTACATCTCTATAATGTATATGTATGTGTGTGAGGTGAGTGATGAGTCGTGTTTGTGTGTTGTGTGTGTGTTCTTTATCTTGTGTGTGTGTGTTGGTGTGTGTGTGTGTGTGTGTGTGGTGTGTGTGTGTGTGTGTGTGCGAGTGTGAGGGTGAGGTGAGGTGTGTGTGAGTGTGAGTGTGAGTGTGAGTGTGAGGGTGAGTTTGAGTAGTGAGTGTGTGCGTGTGCGTGTGCGTGTGGCGTGTGCGTGTGCCGTGTGCGTAGTTGCGTGTGCGCCGCTTGTGCTTCCGCGTGTGCATGTGCGTGTTGCGTTGTGCGTTTGCGTGTGGAGTGTGAGGTCTCTTGCGTAGTGCCTTGTGCGTGTGTGTGTGTGGTCCATACATATGTAAATACATACGAAATACATACATAGCTACATAAACAGACATATTCAATATATACATAAATTCATAATATATATACATATATATACAATAATAAACATTACATATATATACATATACATTATAGACATACATATATATTTATTTATTTCTAGATATATATATATAAACCTATACATACATAACATAAAATTATTATATATACATAGATTATATATATTTATAGTATGGCAATATTACATCTATTCATATATATACATGAATTATATAAATAATATATATTATATAAATACTTCTATATATATATAAAAATAAAGTATATTATATATACTTTGATATATATATATTATATATATATATATATATATATATATATATAATATATATATATATATATATATCATCGATATAAATGGGTATGGCTGTGATGTTGTGTGTTGTGGGTGTGAGTGTGTGTGTGTGTGTGTGTGTGTGTGTGTGTAGTTGTGTGGTGTGTGTGTGTGTGGTGTGTGTTGTGTGTGTGTGTGTGTGCATTATAAGTATAGTATATATATATATATATATTATATATAAGTATATATTATATATATATATTAATATATATTTATATAGATATATCTACATATAGATATACACATGATATAATATATAATATTATATATATATATATATATATATATATAAAAATATATATAACTATATACAAAAATGTATAATATATATAGAGATATATATAGAGAATAGATAGATTGATAGATATAGATAGATATACACATCATAATATATATAATATTATTATATATATCACATATATGTATACTATATACAATAAAATAAGTCTCACACACACACCACACAACACACACACACACAACACACACCACACACACACACACACACAACACACACACACAACACAAACACACCACACACACACCCACACACACACACACACACAACACACACACACACACACACACACACCACACACAAAAACACACACCACACACACACAATATATATATATGTATGTACTATGGTGTGTATATGTTATATATATATATATATATATAGATATATAGCAAGTATACGCATGCATATGTACAAATAACGAAAAAATTAATATATGATATATATGCATTATATAAATATACATATATACATCTCTATCCATATTAGATATCTATATATATATATATATATTAGTATATATATATATATATATATATATATATAAACAAAGAAACTGACAAATCATCGCAATAAAACTGTAAAGTTAAATTATATTTCTTCTTTTCTAATACTGAGGATGTTTATGAACTTCTAAATACCAGTATGTGTAGTATGTATGATTATATGTATGTATGTATGTATGTATGTAATATGTATGTACATATGTATATATGAATGATATGTGTATGTATGTATGTTACGTACGTAGGTATGTATGTATGTATGTATGTATTATGATGTATGTATGTATGTATGTATGTATGTATGTATGTATGTATGTATGTATGTATGCATGTATGTATGTTGTATGTATGTATGTATGCATGCATGTATGCATACATTATGCCCATAGATAAATATATAGAGTAGCCGTGTGTGCGTGCGTTGAATACCTCTACATACCTGTATATGTATGTATGTATGTATGTATGTATGTACTGTATGTATGTGTGTATGTGTGTATGTGTGTATGTATGTATGTATGTATGCAGTATGTATGTATGTAGGTATGTATGTATGTATGTATGTATGTATGTAGTATGTATGTATGTATGTATGTACTATGTATCTAGTATCTATGTACGTATGTATGTATGTACGTATGTATGTATGTATGTATTCTGATACGTATGCTACATATGCATATGTACGTATGTATGTATTTGTTATTGATAGTGGTGTGTGCTGTGCAGTGCGCATGATGTGAGTGTTCCTCTGTGTGTTTGTGCATAAAGGCAAGGTCAACACAGCACTTGGTCATCAAAAGTCTGAAAATTACTGATTGAAGCATTTCCAATTCCATATATCTCTCATGTACTAATTTAATTACTCACCCAAAACATATTATTTGTATCATTCATCCTATAATCATTTTACCTAAAATCTAATAGGTTTACAGTACATTAGATATGAGCCTACTCACTGCTAACGATATTCAAATCAACCGTGACCTGATTCCCTCTATCATTAGTTATATTTGATATCAAACACGTATACAAAATAACAAAAAAAAAAAGAAGAATAAAAATCTTGACTTAAGTATTATCAACATGTTATCTTACAAAAAAAATCAACTTGCTAACCTCTAGCCTATGTTAATTAGTAGTACCGAGTGACTACCGGAACCCGCTGTGATTGCAAATTCGAGTTTGTAATATATGCAACTTGTTTTCTCAGTATGACAGACCCCTAAAGCGTTAGTGGGTTCACCATACTTATGATGAATATGGGTAAGTATGCATGGCTTTTTTTCTTCTATTTCATAATCAATAAAAATGCTTGTATTTATTTTCTAATACCTTTCAGTGCCTCGCCGGGCTGTCTGCGCCATGGACTGTCTAGAGATTCCCTCTGCTGTTCAATGTCACTCGTTTGATCTGTTGAATGAGTGATGAATTAATAAAATGACGAGAGTGATGTTTTGAGGTTTGATAACTTACGGTTCCAGATAAATTATTCATTAAGAAATTCTATGCTACGTTAAAATGAATTCCTTTTCCCCTATATTCCTCAGGTAACTCCCTACTCATCTCCTCTCCTCCCTCTCCTCTCCTCTCCCCTCTTCTCTTCTCTTCTATTCTCTTCTCTTCTCTTTCTCTTCCTTCTTCTTCTCTCTTTCTTCTCTTCTATTCTCTTTTTTACTCTCCTCTCTTCTCTTCTTTCTCTTCTCTTCTCTTCTTCTTTCTCTTCTCTCTCGTCTCTTCTCCTCTCCTCTCCTTATCCCTACTCCTCTCCGCTCCTATCCTTCTCCTCCTCTCCCCTCCTCTCCCCTCCTCTCCTCTCCTCTCCTACTCCCATCCTCCCTCTCCCCCTCCCTCTCTCAGTCTTCCCCTCTCTTTCTCTCTCCTCGTTCTTCTCCCCCCCCCACATCATGATTATATGTGTATCTGAACGGAGTGGGTACCCGGGGGTGGGAGGAGATATGGTATAGAAACAAATAGAAAAATTATTTTCACTGTTAACGAAAGGAATAATTATGATGAGGATTGGTTATTATTCTACAATAATCAAATGCTAACAAGCAAAGTATTGACAACACTTCTACATTTTCTGTCCTGATATGTAATCAATATAGCTAACTGGCACTGGACTGGGTGACAGAAAATATCGATGTTCAATGTTTGTTTGTTTGTTTTTTTAACCTTTCCTTCTCCGATGTCGCAAATATTGCCTTGCTACAATCATTAGAATATGACTGTATTGCCAATATGGTATTGTCTATATACAAGTCGTCATTAGTGGCGGACTAACAAATAAAATAAGATTAAAAATAAAAAAAAATTAACATCAATCCATTAGGTGTGAACTCGATGACACAATTCCCGGACTGAAAACACAGCACAGCTTCACTATTAGTACTTCCTCTACTATACTACTGTTGACTATGACTTCAATACCCTTATTACATTATATGACTACTATGCTGCTGCCTACAATTACTATTATTATTACATTACTATATTACTAGTGCTATTTCTAATTGTAATTACAGCTACCCAAATAATAATAATAATAATATAATAATTAATAATAATAATAATAATAATAGTCAGTAGTAGTAGTAGTAGTAGTGTAGTAGTAGTGTGCTAGTAGTAGGTAGTTAGTAATCAATAACTAACATAATCGTGATGAGTGATGGTGCGGTGATGAATTATTTGCTATGAATACTACGAGTAGTAATAGAAAATAGTCGTAATCTTACAGTGCTATTGAAGAACTGCGCTGAGATGTTTTAGACAATATTACGTAGCACTGCTATGTTTAAAAGCCGTAATTCTCTATAAATGTTATCATCATCAACGTGTCATGATCCTTGATAAAAAGAATACATCAGCTTACTTCATAAACTTATTCGATCTATTGCAGCATATTAGTACAACACTTCACTGTCATTTCGTTTTGGTGAATAAACAATTTTAAGAAAGTCAGCCAGGGCTCTTTTACTAATCGAGACAAAGACTATATCGAATGATGAAATAGGCCAGATGCATTTCTTCGAACGTTCACCATATCACTGTCACTGATTGTCACTGTCTTATGTTTCTCCTTTCTGAAATGTCGACAAAACATATTCAATAACAACGAAAAAATAGACAAATAACGAACACATAACAATGAATCATAATCTGAACGTATTACTTATCCTCAGCACACATTGACGTCTTGTACCTCAGGACGGTAACACTCTTCAGTAAGGCCTTCTTATTTCCGCATTCCAGTACTTGAAAGACGCCAAAAATACTCCCATCGCTATGCACACTACCAATTTATCGGAGCTTTGCCTTGTGATTATAAAACAAATAATAATAATAAAAAGGAGGTGTATGCGGCACGAGCTCTGCTTCATGATAAGTCCAAACCTCAGGGGAAAACATCCTCTAAATTCGTTGCCAGGGACGTACCTTGTAATGGCAGAGGATCGTGCGTTAGCGTTTATTTGAGTTTTTTCAGATATATAGAGATAGAAATTGGATATTACGTTTTTTTTTTAATTACGTGTTTCATATTTTCTTTGATATTACATAAAACTTCTGTCGATGATTATGAAAGTAAATATATAATGAGGAGAAGAAAGTTGCCACCCGCGGTCAGAGCAAAGAAAACAAGCATTGGCAAACAGCTGCTCCAGGTCATTTAAGTTTCCAAATTCTTGTGTCCATGAAAAAAACTAAAATTTCTGTTTACTATCACAATATAAACATGACCTGGACATACAATCTCATACTATGTTGTTTATTCACAATGCACGAAAGCACAAATGGAAGCATCTATATCTGATATAAAGGAAAATAAATCTGGTAAAATTTTTAAATGTACGCACGCCATCCTGCCTTCATAGCCCGCTGTTGTTATGCGTTTCTGTGACGTTCTGGGGATTATTTCTGATGTTATGATTTAAGTTCATGTTGTGTTTATTTTGTCTATTCTCCATTATCTTGATATCTGTCATTTGTTCTTCGTAGTATGAATATGTACAGTCGGGCCAGACTTATCGGTAGTCCAGTGCCAGAATGGTATTTTAGGGTAATCCTGACATAGGATTTGGATTTTCCAATGTTGTACGTGTGGTAGATGGAATGATAGTCCAGGGGAACTCCACATGCCATTGAAAGTATACAGAGTGTGGTGTTTATCATATGGTGTGGATAAAGCCTTTAGTGTTTGCCGGGCACTATTGGATGTATTATTCTTATAACAAACCACTGAGCCGGGGGGGAGAGTGGAATAAAAAATTATATCCAGAGGCCTGTTCGCAGACATATATGTGGGTATATTCCACTTATTCCAGTCTTACTAAAGGGAGTATCCCTAGGGTGGTAAAGAAGTAGTATAAACATCAAATGGGTGCAGTAATGAATATATTGATTATGATTCATTTGATCTGTATATATTCTATAATAAAGTATAAAGTACTTTCATTATTGTGCTTGTGATTACATTTATTTTTGTCATTGTTATTATGATGATTACCATAAAATCATTCTAGAGAATTCTCATCATGGACAAATAAAATCATTATATTATTCTATCTACAAGTTTTTTCTTTATCATAACTGTTAGCATTCTTTTATTATGTTACTATCACTGTTATTTCAATCGATATTTTTTTTTCTGTTTAGTTATTTATTATCAACATTGTATTATTATTATTCTTAACATAATTATTCTTATCGCGGATTTATTATTACATTATTATCACTCTTATTATCATCAGCTGTAGTTGTATCATTAATGTCATTGCTATAAAAATAAGAAATACTCATTATCATTTTAAAAACTACTGCTAGTTTTATTGGGTATTCTGATCATCGGCAGCAGCAGCACAGAATTACCATTACTATTATTGCTGTGTTATAAGATTATTTATTAATATTTTGTTGTTATGATACTAATTGTTATTGGTATAATAATTATTATATTATTTTTTATATTATCTCATCATCATCATCATCAGCATCCATCATCATCATCATTATTCTCATTATTATTATATCAGTAAGTTAATTATTATGATTAAATAATCTTATTATCATTATCATTACATTATTATGGTTTGTTATTGTTATTTTTATCATTTTTAGTAGTATAATCTTTATGTTCATTACTCATTACTGTCATTTTTGTTAATGTGATTATCCTTATTAATGATTATTGTTATTGCTATCATTATTATGTTATTATTATTATTAATTATTATTATGTCATTATTGCTGTTTTTATTATTATCATATTATATTATATTAATATTATATTATTATTATTATTATTACTACTATATACTACTACTATTGATTTCTATTATTGTTATTATTATTATTATAATTATCATCATCATCAGTCGTCATCATCATCATCATCATCATCATCATCATCATTTTATTGTCATTACCATTATCATCCTTATCATATCTTATCATAACATAATTACAACCATCGCCACCATAACAAAATGGAGAAGAAGACTCAGAGAAATGAGCTTGATTATTCGATGTTGATTCGGTCTCTCTCTACAGTCGGTTCATTACTTACAGAGATCCTCTTCAAGAAGCGATACAACGAAAAGGCCTACATCATACTCGTATATTTCTCTCTCTCTCTCTCTCTCTAATCCTCTTCTTAATCTCTCTCTCTCTCTCTTCTCTTCCTCTCTCTCTCTCTATCTCTCTCTCTCCCTCTCTTGGGGGGGGGGTTTATTCCCTCGTTTTTCTTCTTCTTGCACTTCTTCTTGTTTTTCTTCTTCTTGCACTTCTTCTTCTTGTTTTTCTTCTTCTTCTCAGACTTCGTCTATTTCTTTTTCTATTTAATTTTTAATATTTTTTTCTTTACGTCTCTCTTCTCTTCTTCTTCTTCTTCTGCTCTTCTTCTTCTCCCTCATCATCATCATCTTCCGTCTGTTTCAGCCTAAATCCTGCACATTAAGTTGCATGTATTCGCGTGTGGAATTATGATTGTCCTGATGTTAAAGATCCCTTGTCTTTCGCACTGACATTTCTCATGCATGTACAGGATTCAAGCTTTCATGTTCAGAATTACAAGAATTGGGAGGCGCATAATTTACATAAATCTGTTTCTTTCATTCTTTCCTCGCGCTGAACTGTGAAAAGATGCGGAATTCTAAGCTGCTGTGGGGAAGCTTTGAGGGACTAGGAGGTGTCTCCTGTAGGTGGAGGGAGGGGGGGGGGAAGACTGACCCACATTTTTTTTTTTTTTTTTTTTTAGACACTTCTCAAAAGAAGGACATATCTTATGCTTTTTTTCCTGGGTTAATACTAAGGAACGTCTTATTCCCAGTATTTATATATATTTTGTTTTACGATTTCTTCATCATTCCCATCATTTCATTACTTTCCTTCCCCATGTCTATCTCTTGATTCGTCTACATTTTCTACTCCCCCTCCGTTACTTCTCATCAGACCAGAAAAAAGGGATTAAGTAGATGCAAGGACCGTGGAGATTAATATGAAGAATTATGTAGATTGTTTAAAGATTAAAGTTTATTTTCGTCCGTCAGTCATAAGCATTAAAAAAAAAAAAACATTGTTTGCTTCTCTTTATATATTTTCTTTTTCTCTTTCTTTCCTAATATATATAGCCTACAGTGTGTCAGTGCGCGTGGTGTGTGTGTGTGTGTATGTGCATTGTGGTGTGTGTGTGTTGTGTGTGTGTGTGTGTTGTGTAGTGTGTGTGTGTAAGGATCAGACATATATACCGTTTATTTGCGAAAGGACTAAGGCTTTAGAAGCTTACAAATTACTCGAGTTTACCCCTTCAAATCCTAACATCCCATTTTATATATTTGTCCTGGTCGCCGGAAGGGAGTCAGAGCGCATAGTTATTTAAGCAAACCAACTTATGTTTCAATTACACTAACAGGGATAATGTGCAATAAATAAAGTATTTCACGAACGAATGCTAATAATTATTATTTTAGTAATTTCTTATTTACTACTCACACATCTCAGTATATTATGATAATTTGTAATTCGCCGAACAAGATCAGACTATGATACTAGAATAAATTCTTACATTCATTTTAATGGGAGACGTGGCCAGGAGACGTGGATTATTGACACGTGGAGGGGGGAGACGGGGAGAAGGGGAGGACGTTTTCGGGACAGAGGCGCGTAAGGCTCGCTGTTTAATAAATGCGTATAAGACTCATTTTGTCGAACCTCATTACGTTTTTACGTAGAAGCATAAGGCTTCTCACAGTCCAGGCAGCGAACATAAAGGTCCGCTGGCCATTTAGTGAGTATAAGGAATCCTGAAAACAAACGAACCAGTAGGAGGGCTCGCGAAATCATAAGTGTTAAGTATTGTTAGTGATGAATATGTATAAAATTTTCGTCTTAATTATGTTTATTTTGATATAATTGTAATAATTAATTAATTTGTATGTTTTCTTATATGTTATTTCTTTGTAATTCAGTAATCAGCTTATAAAATTTGGACAAACAAAGGATGGTTATCTGAATTCCGAAACTTTCCAACCCAGTAATCCTACGTTCCACAGTGCGTGTGTGTGTGTGTGTGTGTGTGTGTGTGTGTGTGTATGTGTGTGTGTGTGTGTGTTGGGTGTGTGTGTGTGTGTGTGTGTACATTATATATATATATATATATTATATATATTTATATATATATATATATTATATAATATATAGGATGATATATATATCTTATTATATGTATGTGTATATTATGGTGTGTGTGTGGTGTGTATGTGTATACATGGTCGTATCGACATTTTTTTTATTACTAAAATTACATGCTCTTAATTTGTCCAATATCAAATTCTGATAC
Source organism: Penaeus monodon (assembly GCF_015228065.2). Taxonomy (NCBI): domain Eukaryota; kingdom Metazoa; phylum Arthropoda; class Malacostraca; order Decapoda; family Penaeidae; genus Penaeus; species Penaeus monodon. The sequence goes on from NC_051387.1 coordinate 47,627,884, forward strand.
AAATGAGATAATATACCTTGTACGCGCCACACGCACTCGGGTTTGGGGTTTTAAGGAAACCCTAGAAACCCAATTTTGGCTTACCTAACTTTGATATGAGTATTATATATATATATACTATTATATATATAATATATATATATCTATATATATAGTCTAACATATTAATCAGTGGCATAATACAATAATGAATATCGAAAAGTACAGGAATATTCTTTTACAAATCAGATCAATGTCACTTGAACCCTCCCTTGCCTACTAATCATAACTCAATATCATTTGATAAATTAATAGAAAATAAACGTGAGATGGGTCACCCCCACCCATTGTCTATTTACTTTTTGGATAAAGGTCATCAATCCTTTTCTAACATTCACAGTTTTCCTTTCCTACACAATTCATGACTGGCACAATCGGGAAGCACCTTCGACAAATTCCGTGATGTATCCACGGCCAAAAATAATTATAATTAAAAAAATAAATGAAATGAATAAATAAAAACCCATAACATCAGCTATCGGTATACATGGCGTGTCGTGTTGGAGTCTTTTCGTTGAACCTTTCTCCTGGCGAAAGTGGAACACAACGATCGTCTGATGTGGAGTGTGATGATTAAACGGCCCATAACTACTTGTCCCATGGAATTGTGAACTTTTAAACAAACAAATCGTTTATAGATAACTACCATAATTTACTTTGTTAATACAATACTAAATTTTGCCATACTGATATTGCTTTTAAAATAAAAAATATGTAAATTCTGCATGTACAGACAGTATACTATTTTAACCCCCAATTTTTTTATACGTTTCAATGTCGAATCAGGTTATTGTGTGTGTGTGTGTGTGTGTGTGTGTGTGTGTCTCGCGAGTGTGTGTGTGGGTGTAGGTGTGTAGTGTGTGTGTGTGTGTGTGTGTGTGTGTGTGATTTATATAGGTATGTATGTATTCATGCAATGTGTGTGTATGTATTGCCTCTGTCTATGGTCTCCTTAGTGCGGTTGAATGAAACACTTCAATAG
>NC_051387.1:47633904-47640737 GCF_015228065.2 Penaeus monodon
AATTTATCCACACCCCCCACACATCCATTTATCACACCATCCATCCACCCATTTATCCACAACCTTTCCATCAACTTGTATCCACACCAATTCACCCAAGCATTTATCCAATCTTCACCACCCATTTCCCAAACCCATTTATCCACACACGTTCCACCTCGTTTATTCACATCCTCCATCAACTTTGTTTATTCCACACTCTCCATCTATATATTATCTCCAACCTTCCCTCACATCCTCCTCCTTCCCTTTCCCCCCCCCACCATCCCTCCCCCTTCGCCCTACCTTCTTATTCATTCTCCCTTTCTCCCCACCATCCTCCCTCTTACCCCTCAATTACCCACCATCCCCCCTACTACCTCTCCCTCTTTCCCCAACCTATCCCTCCATTTCCCCCACCACTCCTCCTCCTCCCTTCCCACACCATCTCCCTATTCCCCCTACCTTCCCCCTCTTCTCTCCTCTTCCCTCCTACCATCTATCCCCTCCTCCTCCCCCTACTCACCCCCACCCCCCCCACATATCCTCCCCCCTTCTCCTCCCCACCATCCTCCTCCATCCTCCCCCCCATTCATCATCCCTCCTCCTTTCTCCTCCAACATTCCCACCCCCCATCATACCTCCCCTTCCCACGCCGTCCACAGTCGCTTTCGCCGTACATTTTTTTTTGCGTTAAAACTCCAGGATGCAAATGAGGAGCGACTCGCTGAGGGCGCGTGGAGGCGGGCGGGCGGGAGGGAGGCCATCGCCGCGCCCAAACACAAGTGCTCGCATCCGCACAAAAAAAGAAAGAAAAAGAAAAAGAAAAAAAATTAAGAAAAAAAAAAGTTTCGGTTGAGGTTGGAGCCGCGTTGAACGAAGGCTTATTGAGTCTGTTGAAATCTCTTCGTATATCACTATATGCATATGATGTGTGTTTGTGCAACACACACACACACACACCACACACAACACAACACACAACACACACACACAACACACACACACACACACATATATAGAATTATAATATATATATAATATATAGCTGTATATATATATATATTATATAGATAGATATACACACACATTACACATCATAATTCATATAACGACCCACACACATTACTCTCTCACAACACACACCACACACACACACACCAAACCACACCACACACCTTATTATAAATGCAAATAATATATATATAATATATATATAGATTATATATATATATATATATATCTTATATATATAGTAAATATATGTTTGCATATAGACATATGTGCCTACATATATAAATCTATAGGTATATAGTATATCTATATATATATATATATATATATATTATATATATATATATATATATATATATATTATATATATATATCAAGGTATATATGTATGTATATATAGAATGTCCCCTTATTTAATCTTCTTCCATATTCCTATCTATTCATTCTATTCCTCTGATCTTGGTCATCCCAATTATAATGCTCCGTTTTTCGTTCTGATTACGAGGAAGGTGTGAATCTGGCGCCCTACGTCCACCGCCCTTTGGAGGTGGTGGATTATCATACTCTGCGTGCAATGCCAGCATCCTTACGTAGTAACACCCCCAGATATCAAGATTAAAATGCGGTGTTGTTGTTTATGAAGGGCTTTTGGCTTCATGCTGTAAAAATAAAACAGATGTACGACACGTGTAGTCTCGTGGATGCTTGTCTTGGGGAAGGGTGTAGGGTCGGGGGGGGGGGTGTGATGGCCTCGTGTGTGTGTGTGGTGTGTGATGTGTGTGTGTGGATTGGTGGAGGGGTGGTTCGGGAGTGGGAGTGTGTGTAGGTGTGGTGTGTGTGTGTGTGTGTGTGTGCATTGTGTGGCGTATGTATGTGTTGTGTGTGTGTGGTGTGTGTGTGTGTTGTGTGTGTGTGTCGTGTGTGTGTGCTGTGTGTGTGTTGTGTGTGTGCGTAGTATGTGTATGTGTGTGTGTGTGTGTGTGTGTGTGTGTGTGTGTGACTGTGAATCTGTGGCGACTAGCCTCTGTACATTATACGTGTAAGTGTACGTATGTAGGAGTTTATAGTATTAGTATTCAAAACGTTCCTTTGCCACAACCACGTGGGGCCTCTATATTCATTAAGTATATATAATAAAAAGACATCATGTGAGGGTCCTTATCTCCATTTCGGGCGCAGAGACGGTGATATTGAAAAATGCCCTCCCCCCCAACATTGCTACACACTGTCCTAAAAACCATTTCATTCATATCATGTTATCTCTACCAACGCTTTACATATATAACAATGCCATGTAATGCACACGCCAAGTTGTCATTAATTCCTCTAAAAAACATTGTGTAGTAAGTTGTCACTCATGGAAAGAGATATATGTTTGTTTGTTTGTTTTTTGGGGGAGTTATCTCTGCTCTTATCATTTTCAAACAGTTGCGCGGGATCCTTATCTCAACACGATAAGGCTAATTACGAGCATTAAGTTTATCAACGAATGTGTGAATTGGCTTGCAGTGCTCTCTCTCTCTCTCTCTCTCTCTCTCTCTCTCCTCTCTCTCTCTCTCTCTCTCTCTCTCTCTCTCTCGCTCTCTCTCCATCTCTCTCTCTTTCTCTCTCTCTCTCTCTCTCTCTCTCTCTCTCTCTCTCTCTCTCTCTCTCTCTCTCTCTTCTATTCTCTCACACACATTCACAGATGCAAACACATGCAACACACTTATCTATATTCATATACATGTCTCTCCAAACTTCAAAAACATATGGTTGCTACCTGGTAATGTATTCACGATTTTTTTTCTTTTTTTATATAGATGAATTAGTAACTTAATCATCTAACGTTTCCACTGAATTATCCATATGAAATTGTGCAATGAAAGAAATAATTTCTACTTGACAGCTCCTGATTTTCCGAGGGGCCGGTAGTGAAAAGAAAGCATGGGGTTTGCCGTTCCCTTACCTCCCCTTCAAAAGTCAGGACAGTGCTAGTTGGTAGATGTTGCATTGCAGAGAAAGGGGGGACAGGTTACAGCTGTGCAAAGTTTGAATAGTTAAGAAAAAAGGCATTAGTATTATTCGCCTTCCCCTCAAGAGTTTGATAAATAAGTGGGTGTGCGTACGTGCATATATATGTGTACATATGTGTGTTTATAAATATACATATAGTACATATGGCTAATTACAATTATGATCCATATGAAATAAATAGTCTCTGGCTTACATTGTAACAGAAAAGAATGAATTTTCCTAGAAGTATATTTTCATATTGAAAAATAATGATAATGATAAAATCACAACGATAATAATTACAAAACGAAGAGCAACATTGATAATAAAAATGATGATGATGGTGTGATGAAAATGATAATAACAATAATTATAGTAGTGGTATTGATGATAATAATAATAATAATAATAATAATAATAATAATTAATAATAATAATAATAATAATAATGTTAATAATAATAATAATAATAATAATAATAATAATAATAATTATAACAACAACAACAACAACAACAACAACAATGAAATAATAATAATGATAATAATAATAAAAACAACAATGATAAAAAATATAAATAATAACAATAATAATGAGATAACAATGATAATGATGATAGTAATGATTATAGTAGTAGTAATAATAATAATGATCATAATAATAATAATAACAATGATAATATTAATGTTGATAATAACGATGAGAATGAGAGTAAAAACAATAATGATAATAATAATAACGACAATAATGGTAATGATAATAATAATGAGGAAGGAGGATAACAGCAACAACAAAGTAACAACAACAACAACAATAATTAAATAATAATAATAATAATAAAATAACAATGATAGCCCTCTCTTCCTCCACTCCCTCCCCCCTTAATCTCCCTCTCTTTCTCCTTCCTTCGTCCTTCTCCACGTCCCTTCTCTCTTTAAGTCCCCTTCCCCCATTTCCTCCCTTCCCCTCCTTTTCTCCCCTCTCTTCTCCTACCTTTTCACTTTAAAGAGTGAAAATAGTTGTGTAAATGATAAGTATGCATAAACTGACGGTATAACTACTTCCATGCAGTGTACTTGAAGAATGATGATAATAACAACAACAATAATGATGCTGATGATAATGATGATGATATTAATAATAATAATAATAATAATAATAATAATAAATAATAATAATAATAATAATAATAATATTGATACTAATGATGATGATAATAATAATAATAATAATAATAAGCTGATGATAATAGTAATAATAACAATAATAATAACAATGATAATAACAATAATATAAATAGTAACACAGCCAATGGGGCCACATGCCAGTGCAACTCAGTGCCGTTCCAAGCCCGGATAAATGGGGAGGGTGCCGGAAGATGGCATTCGGTGTAAAACAAGCCAAGACTATGATGCGGTTTATAGATGAAAATGCTTCACCGGATCAAGTCGGTGGATGTGAATGAAGCGTGCGCACAAGATCAGCGGCTTCCCTAAGGAGAGAAGCCGAAATACTACTACTACTACTACTACTACTACAACTAATAATAATAATAATAATAATAATAATAATAATAGCAATAATAAAAATAACAATTGCAATAATGATAGTAATACTGATAATGATGTTGATAATAATAGCCAAAAACAGTAACAATTAATAACATGATAATAACAATAATGGTAATAATAATCATAATAATGAAATTAAAATGAGACTAATAGATTAGTAATATGATGCCTTAATGCGCACGAGCATGTATGTCTCATTCTTTAATATTTATTATCCTATTTCACATCAAAGCGAAGCAACATTAACACCGGAGTCACATGGAAGAGGTTTTTAGGCACAATATACCCAATTTACATGGAGAGAAAGGAACTTTAACTCCTCAGTCAAAGACTATGAATTCGGGCGCAATTTGCTTACAAAGAGACTTGTAAAATTCAAGTGAAGAAATAATGTATAGAACAGATATTGACAATATGATAACGATACTTATCATAATGATTATGGTGATAATAGTTATAATTATAATGCAATAATGATACAAATAATAATGATAATGATAATGGCACTAATAATAGTAATGATGAAAATAATGTGGGTATATACAATCCTCCAATAGATGTTTTTTATATAATGTGGAGAGGATATATCAAATGTATACACACACACACACACACACACACACACACACACACACACACACACACACACACACATATATATATATATATATATATATATATATATATCAACTGTTGGAAAGTGATCACTGTACATAATATAGTTTCTCTTGTATGCAAATTAGTGAAGTTTACAAAATCTGCTTCTACTTTTTCCTAATCTGAGTTTAAGGTTTTTGGACTTAGAGGAAAAGGAATGAGACCGACTTATAAGCAAGTTTCTTTCTCTCTTATTTTTTTTTTTAAATACTGATAACAGGTTTACCGATATATCGGTTTTCGTTAGTCTATAAAACTGATCTAAATGAAAACCCGATAGAAGGATGCTGTCGACATCGTTTTCTTCAATCTTCTTTTGGCCCTTATTTTTCTCTTCTCTTTTCTTTTCTTTTTTTTTTTTTTTTTTCTCTTTTGTCTTCTGTTTCATCATTCATTCCCCTCCTCATCCCCAACACATCCTACCCCTACCATCCCCTCTAATCCCCATATTCTTTCTCTACCTTCCCCTTTTCCCCTTCCCCCTTTTCCCCTTACTAAACTTTTAGCTTCCTTCCGCTTTTTTCTCAACGACCGCCCCCCCCCGCCCCACTCCCCTTCCCAGCCAATTCTGTAGCAACTTGTAGGTGATTACTTCTCGCTAGGCTGTGAAAGAAGCGCTCGCTGCCACCACCCATTTAATTAACGTATGGGAACGTTTGTGTATATATATAATGAAGAAATGGCGAGGTGTAAGGAAGAGTGGAAGGAACGGAGAGATAGTGGGTAAGTGTATATATGTGTGTTTGAGTTTATGTTTTTGGTGCGAGAATGTAAAAGAATGTATGCGTGTATTTTAGCCGGAGAGGCGTGTGCGAGGGATCCATTCCCTAACGCTTGGTGTACGATTTAGCGTTGCTTTATTTTTGACTGGATTCACTACACCTTTAATATGTCCGTTAGATTAAAATACTTACTATAAAACGACTATAACACGAGCAAGACGAGTAAACACTAGTAAAACACAAGTAAAAATAAAACACAAAATTATAACTTAAAACCGACAAGACAAATACGTAAAACGAACACAAATAAAATACACTGAAGTAAAATAATAAAATAAAACACGAACTTAAAATACTTAAGAATGACTTATGGGTAAAAAGAACCCCAGTCTATCTACTCCAATCCCTTTATTAAAAAGACACAAATGTTTTCCATTACCCTAATGGCAACATTCCACGACCATTTATTCCGGGATTCTCTCACCAACCTCTGTTGACCATACCTACCACAAGCCCCTTCTAGGTGCTTCTTACCCCTCGTTACCTTTCAGCGGGAGTATGTATAAATGAGGGTGGCTCTCTTTGAATAAAAATGTTTTTAAAACTATATATTCAAAAGTTATAAAAGGGTGAAATAACTGTAAGATAAACAGAATAAATAAAATGTATATAAACCGTAGGTTAAAATAATAATTATAGAATTAAGATCATTTTCAAAACTCCTTTCATTCATTCATTCATTTTCATGTCATTGGTTCGTGTTTTATTTAGAGTTTAGACAGGATAAAAATAAATAATATTAGTAGGTCTTAATACATCAAAACAATAAAAAATTAAACAGCGCGTAGCCTCAGGGCGAGTGTAGGGCATCCTCACCTCGGGAGATGAAAACTGT
>NC_051387.1:47664584-47679584 GCF_015228065.2 Penaeus monodon
TCACGTGATCTAAACCCATGTCAACCCGGTTTTTTTTTACATTTTTCTCGACGGAAATTTGGTCCCTTTTCTTTATCTTTTTAAGTTTGGAAACAAAAAAACTGGGAGGGGGGCTAATCGGGGCTGTAAGGTGGTTTTCGGACAAATTTCCCAAAAATTCACGTAAAACCGCCCCTTGTCTCCCGGCGCCGGAGCGGGTGCATTTGGCCCGTGGGGGGAAGAGAAGCGTCGATAAAGTTTTTCCGGGGGCTTTTTTCTGAAAATTTTGGGGACATTTTTTTCTCAAGCCCGCATTCTTTAATGGGGCAGTTTTAATTTTGTTTTTTTGCTCTCGGGGAGTAAATCAGCAAAATCTCCTCTGCATCCCAGAAGACAGTGGACATGACCTATCTTCTTGAATGCTCTGCTTTTGCTTTGACTGTTTCCCTTCCCCCCCGGGGCCCACTGTTTTTGTTTGATTTTGTCCTGGGGGACCCTACTGTAACCCATTTTCATTCCCTGTCACAGTTCTCTGCAGAAAAGCTTTGAAGTCCTTATCCCACTTGTTCAAAATTTCCATTGAAACACCAACCCTTGTTTGCTGCTGATTTGGGCATAACCGCCTAGGGACTTATCGAGGCAAAAAAGTTTGGGCTTAGCCCCAAACTCTCCCCCAAAAAAATGTGTGTGCAAAAACCCACAGAATTTGAGTGTGCTGCTACGGGAATTCAGTGTTTATTATTGGGCCTTTTTAAATTTAAATTTTGCAAACATCATAAATTTTTTTCCCCCAAAAACCCTGACTTTTTGGGGAAAAGGGCCCTACCCTGCAAGCTCTCCTAAATTATATTTTTTCCATTCTGAACCGATTTATCCATTTGAAAGTTTTTTTGTTTTTCATTGGGGTTTTCACCAAAAAAGCTTGTTCCAGAGCTAATGTTTTTCCCCTATTCCCCAACCGATTTTCACCACAAATTTTAAATGTTTGTCCTGGCCCCCGTTTTTGGTGAATTCCTTTCGCTTGAATTCCCTGACTTCAACTGGGGGCATGCTTATTACCTGCTTTTAAAGGGGTTTCATGTTTGAACAGGGTTTATAAACTTGGGTTTAAAAGAATTTCGGGAGAAATAAAAATTCTTCCATTAATTTTTGGTTAGGGGATTTTTTCTGGGAAACCTTTTTTGGGGAAGCTTTTTCGTATATATAATTATATATTAAAAAATATTATATATATTTTAAAATTATATATTTTATTTTTAAAAATATATTATAATATTATATTTTATATTTTTTTAATATAAAATTTTTATAAAATTTATATATTTTATTTTATATATATATTTATATTATATATATATATATATATATATTTTTTTAAAATAAGCTTTAGCCCCTAAAACAGTGACACCCTGGGGGCCACGGCAGGGGGGGTAAAAAATACCCTTCATTTAAGGTAAAAAGGATTTTTCCCTTGCGTTTTAAGGTGGGTTTTTCCAAACCCCTTTTAAGTAAATATAAAAGCACGAGCTCAGTTCTTTCTCATTTCATTCTGTAACTCCATAATTCATTTCCCCGTATTTCTTTGATTCATGTTATAGTATTTTTTCTATCAATATTTTTTTGAGTTTTCAAAAGTCATAGGTTTTTGCGCATAATTATTTTAAACTTTAGTAAGGGAGAAGAAAAAAACCATTTTTTATTTTAAACGCTATATTTCCTTTAACCACATGATCAAAATTAACCATCACCAAATCATCAAAAGTATTCAGCACATTTCATCTTTTTTTACACCCATAATGTAAAACACATCGAAAAACAAAAATGAATATCCCATATGGCATAAAATTATATAAACCTAAAAAAAGGAAAAATTTAAAAAATAAAAACCCCCACCGGCTCCCCCCGCCCAAACCAAACCACGCCCCGCCGCTCTTTTCCCTCAACTCCAAAAAGTTCTGAGCCCCTTTCCCTCTTTAAATTCCCACCATACAGTGAAAAAGGGATCGAACCTTTGAAGGCAAACCCTAAAAGGGGAATCTAAACCCCGACTAAGTGTACCTTTTCCAAAACCCCACCCCCCTAAACCCTAGGGTTTTGCAAAGCAAAACCCCTAGCCCGGGTGAGGAGACTGGGCGAAAGGGCGATCCCTCGGGAAAAGCAACGCGGTTTATCACGCCCTCCAGATTACCCCCTTATTTTATAAAATATATAAATTATATAATAAAATATATTAATAAAAAATTTATAATAAAATTATTATATTTTAACCTATATATTTTATAAAATATAATATTAAAAAAATATTATATTATATTTATATATATATATATATTTTAAAAAAAATATATTTTTTCTATATATATATATATATATTTTAATTTTTAAAATTTTAATATGTAAAATATATATGATATATATATATTTTATAGTATATATATTTTAAAAATTATATTTTATAATATATCAACCCCACACAAAAACACACACACACACACACACCCACACACACCCCCACACAAACACACATATATATATATATATATAAAAATTATATTATATATATATATATAAAACCCAAAAAATGTTTATTTTTAGTATAATTAATATCAATATAATAATTAATAAAAAAAATAAAAAAAAAAAACAAAAAAAACAAAATAAAAAAAATAAAAATATATAATACATATATTTATATATATTTTAATTTTTTAATAATAAATTAGATTAAAAGACCAACACACACCAAAATTTAAAAAAAAGTTTTTAAAAATGGTGTTGATATGATTTTTAAAAATGGGCAGAAATTTTGGGAAAGGGTTTTAAAAAAGGGAAATGAAGAAAAGGGAAAAAGGGCAAAAGAAAAAACCAAAATGAAAAAAAAAACTACGAAACCCAATTACATCTATTTCCGGTGAATTTTTTCCCCCCAATAAAAAAAAATTAAATTAAATTTTTTTCCCCTTCTTTTAACCTTGAGGCTTTTTCATAAAAATTAAAAAAATTTTATTAATTCAAAGAAAAAATTTAAGGGGAATTTTTCCCCCCTTTTAAAAATTTTTTCCATAGCTTTGGGGAAAAATTTTAAAAAAAATTTTTTTAAATACGGAATTTTCCCTTTTTTTCAAAGAAAAAAAACCCCAAAATCAAAAGAAAAAACACAAGGCCAATTAAACCAACATAAACCCCACCCCAATAAAAAACCCCAAAACTTAAACCAAACACACACCAAACAAAATAAACAACACCAACCCTTTTAAAATAACACACAAAAAATTTTTTTACAAACTTTTAAACCCCCACACACCACAAAAAACCCACCACACACAAACCCCACAAAAACACACCACCCCCAAAACACCACACAAAACAAAAACAAAACACAAACACCCCAAAAACACAACACACACCAAACCACACACATAAAAACACACACACAAACAACACACACACACACCCCAAAACACAAAAACCCACACACCACAAACATAAAACAACACACATAAACAAAACCACTCACCACAAAAACACCCAACCCCAGAAACCCCATAAAACACACCATTTTAAACACAAACACGGGACAACAAAGCCAACCACAAAAAAAAAAAAAAAAAAAAAAAAAAAAAAAAAAAAAAAAAAAAAAAAAAAATCAGGTGAAATCATCTTATTTTAAAAACACTTAGTTTATTTTGCCCTATGGTTTTCCCCTTTCCTTGATTTTTCACCAGGTTCTTTCAATCCGTTTTTTTTTAACCTTTCCTGTCTTGCGGGATAAAAAACAAAAAAAAAAAAAAAAAAAAAAAAAAAAAAAAACCCCCCCAAAAACCAAAAAACCCAACCACCCCCCCACACCCGATTTAAAACATATAGGCAACCACAACCTTTTTTTATTTTTTTGGGGGATAAAAAACCCCCCACACACAAAAAAAAAAACAAAACACACAACACACAAAAAAAAAACACACACCACAACACACAAACCACACACACACACACACACACACACCCACACACACACACACACACACACACAACACACACCCCACACACACACCCCTCGCATATATATTTATATATATATATATAATTATATTTTATTATATAAGAGAGAGAGAGAGAAAGAGAGAGGAGAGAAGAGAGAAGAAAAAGAAAAAGATAGATAGACAGACAGATAAAATGAATAAAAGAAAACAAAAAATTAATGTGTAGCATTTGTAAAATTTTGGATGAACGGATAAACCCCAACCTGTCCATTTTATAAATAAACAAAGAAAAAAGACAAAAAAAGCATCAAAACAAAAAGAAAACAAAGGGAGGGGGGAAGTTAAAAAAAAACACTTTTTTTTCAACCCCTTTTTCCTTTTTCTTTGCAAGATCCCAATCTTTAAAAAACGAAATGGGATTGGGAAAAACAAATGCAAAAAAAATGTGTCAGCCCTTTTTCATAATAAATTTTGCTGAATAAAATTACCTGCGGATATTTAGAAAAGCCTAGATTTTTGACGGGGAAAACTAAAAATGATCACAAATTTGGGCGCTTTGATACAGCGATTTAAAAATTTGCAAAAAAAAAGAAAAAGAGAAAGAAAAGAAAACGGGGCGTGGGGAGGGGCGAGGGGGGACTGGGAGGAAAAAAACACGCACAAAACCCAAAGTCTGTACAAAAGCGAAAAATTTTCCTGTAAAAAAGTTTTTCAGGGACGCAGCAGGGGAGGACCCAGGGGGGAATTTTGGGTGGCTGTACGTGTGTGTGTGGCCCTTTTTTTTTGTTAGGTCTATATATGGGGAAAAAAAAACACACAAACAAACACACACAAACACACACACCCCACAAACCCCACACACCAACACCCCAAACACCACACACACAACACACACACACACACCCACAACAAAACACACACCACCCTTAAAAAAAATTTCACACACACACCCACACACACACACACACAACCCCCACACACACAAACCAAAACACCCCACACACACAAAATATATATATAATAATATATATATATATTATATAATATATATATTTTTATTTTTTATATATATATAATATTTTATATTTTATATACTTATAAAAATTTTCTATTTTAATTTTAAAAAACTTATTCTTTTAGTATATATATTTATATAATATTTTAAAATATATTTTTAAAATATATATATATTTTTATATTTTTTATTATATATATTTATTATTTATTATTTTTGGGGGGCGTTTTTCCGTGGTTTTGGGGTCGGAAATTAAAAACAATTTCAGGGTAATTAAATTTTAGGGTGCGAAACAACCGGCCGGCGGTTTTTTGGGAAATTCATCGATTCCCGCCCCACCACTATCCCGCCAAATTCAGGGCCTAAAAAAATTTATTTACCCAAAAAAGGGGCGGGGAAGGATGGAAACAAGGTTTAAATTAAGAAAAATATTAAAAATAAGTAATAATGGTTAAAAATAATAAAATTTAAAATGGGTTTTTAGGGGAATTTACCCCAATTTAATAAATTTAAACCCCAAATAATTTAAAATAAAAGAAAGAAATATTATTTTTAAAATAACAAGGAATTTAATAAAAATGGTTGATAATACTAATTAAATAAATTTCAATTAAAAATACAATAATACTTTAACCGGTTAATAATACCTTAAAAAAATGTATTAAAAATATTAAAAATTAAAAATTAAAAATTAAAATTTTAAAAAAAAATTTTATGTTTTTATTAAAAGTAAAGTATCTTTTGTTGTTGTGGGTTTTTTTTTGTGGTTGGTTTTTGTTAATTTTGGGTAGTTTTTGTGTGGGGGCTTTTTGTTGCATAAGTTCTTCACCTTTTCAACTAATTTTGTTTTTGTTCTTAAAAAAATTTTTTTTTTAAATGAAAATCAATTTTTCATGTGAAGTAATCGGATAATTAAATAACCACCCCAAAAACCCTTTTTCAATTTCTTTTACTAATTTTTTCACTTCGTCTTTTTTTCCCTAAAAACGGGTTTAAATTCCTTTCCCCCAAAAATTTGAAAAAAAAACGAAAATTAAAACCCCGTAAAGAAAAGAAAGTTTAAAATGTAAATTTAATAAAAAAAGAAAATAATTGTTTATTATAATTTTTTTTTTTTAATTTTTCCTCACTTTTTTAAGGTTTTATTTAATCAAGTAAGAAGGGGAAAGGGAAAGGTAAGGTAATGAAGAATAAAAAAAAAAGGGAAAAAATTTAAAAAGGTAAGACAAAAGAAAAAAAAAATTAAAAAATAAAAAAAAAAAAAATTTTAATTTTTTTTTTCTAAATAAATAATAATTTTTAAAATTTTAGGTTTTTTATTTCCCCTTGATTAAAGAAATGGTTTTTAAAAAAATTTTGGTGTGTTTTTCTACCCCCTTCCCTTTTTTTATTTTTAATGAACCCAAAAACATTGATTGATTTTTTGGGTAATGGGTTAAAAATCCCAAATGTGGGCCCCGTCTTTGGTTTTGAAATAAAAAGATACCGCAAAACACGGATTCCCTTTACAAATGGTTATGCATTAACCCCCAAGGAAAACCCCAAAAAAACAACCAAAAAGGGAAAAAAAAAAAAAAAAAAAAAACCCCCCAAAAACCACCCCCAACCCACATTTAAGTTTTTTTAAAAATTTTTCCCCCCTTTTTCGGGCCTTTTCTTTAAAATCCAAAAAAGTAAGTCCATTCCCTTTTAGTCAGGGGAAAAAAAAACAAAAATTACATCCGGGGGAAAGAAAAGGGGGGGGGGGAAGGGGGAATTGGGGGTAATTGGGGGGGCTTAAAGGGGGGGGTTTCGGGGGGGGCAGAGGGGTTTTTTTTTTTGGGGAGGGGGGGGGGGGTTTTTCTTGGGGGTTTTCTTTTCGGGGAAGGGGGAAGGGGGGGAAAGGGTGGGGGGGTTGGGGGGGGGAATTTGGAAAGGGGGAGGGGGGGGGGCAGGGGGGGGGGAAAAAAGGGGGGGGGGGAAAAAAGGGGGAAAAGGGGGGGGGGAAAAAAAAGGGGGGTTCCCCTTTTAGACGTTGGGGCGGGGGGTTTTTGGGGGGGCGGGCCCGGGGGGGTGGGGGGGTCCATTTTTTACCGGGGGGGGGGGGGGGGGTTTGGGGGACTGGGGGGGGGGGGGGGAATTTTTTGGGGGGGGGACCTTTCCCTCTTTTTTTAAATTGGGGGGGGGAATGAGGGTATTGGGTTTGTTTTTTGGGGGAAAAAGGGGTGGGTTAGGGTTTTGGGGGGGTAGTTGGTAATTGAATATGGGGGGGGCGGGGGGGGGAAATTTCCCGGGGGGGTTTGAACTGGGGGGGGTTTTGGAAGGGGGGGAGCCCCCCCCCCCCCCCGGGCCCCCCCCCCCCAAAAAATTTTAAAAACCCCGTTAAAAATTTTTTTTGAGTTATTCTTTTGGAGAGGATTTTTGGAAATTTTTCGAAAATTTTTGTTTTTTAAAAGGTAATTTTTTTTTTCGGTTTTTTGTTAGGGGAAAATTTTTGGGGGGCATTTTGGGGGGGGGGGGGGGGGGGGGGGGGGAAGGGGGGAAGGGAAACTAACGATCTCTTGGGAAAAGATTTTAAACCCCGTTTCTTTTGTTGGGGTTTAAAAAAGGGATGGGGTATGGAGAGGGGGTTTTGCTTTTAAAGGGGGGGTGAGAAGGTGGTAGGGAAAAAGGGGGAGGGAGGGGGTAGAAATTGTTTGTGGATCCCCGCGCATTTGCAGTAACCACACCTTCATCATATGTCAAAGCGCCCTCCTCTTGCTCTCCCCCCAGGGTTTTCCCTTCATAAGTTTTTCCCTTTGTGGGTCACTGCGCCTATAGAAAAACTTTTTTCTCCCCGGGGGAGGATCCCTAACCCCGCCCTGAGGGTACCGCTGGGTTTTTATTTTTTTAATTTTTTGGGTTTTTAAGACCTACTTTAAAATTATTTATTTTTTTTCCTGTCTTAAAATCTAAAAAAAAAACACGAACCAAGGGAAAAGGGAAAAAGAATAAAAGAAAAGAAAGGGGTTTTTTAAAAAGTCTTAAATTTTAAAATTTTTTAATTTTAAACCCACTTTATATACTTTTATTTTTCTGTTTTCTTAAAGTTTTTTTCACCCTTTTTTTAAATTTTGAAAATATATTTTTTTTTAAAAATTTTTAAATTTAAAGGGGAGCCACCCCCCATTTATACAACTCCCCCCTTAAAGGGAACGAGGGGGAGAAGCACCCCGAAGGGGCTTTGGGAGGTATGGTCAAAAAGGTTGGGGAGAAATCCCGGAATAAATGGTCGTGAATGTTGCATTAGGGTAATGAAAAAATTTTTTGTCTTTTTAATAAAAGGGGTTGGGGTAGATAGACTGGGGGTTTTTTTTACCCCTAAGTCATTCGGTTAAAATTTTTTTTTTTTTATTTTTTTATTTTACTTCAGTGGGTTTTTTTTTTTGTGTTCGTTTTAAAAAGTATTTGTCTTGTCGGTTTTTAAATTATAATTTTTTTGTTTTATTTTTACTTGTGTTTTTTTCTAGTGTTTTACTCTCCCTTTCTCGTGTTTTTAGTCGTTTTATAGTAAGTTTTTAATCTAAAAGGGCAATTAAAAGGGGTAGTGAAAACCAGTAAAATAAAACAAAAGCTAAATCGACACCAAGCGTTAGGGGAAAGGATCCCTCGCAAAAAAGCCCCTCCGGTAAAAAAAACACGATACATTCTTTTAAAAATTCTCGCACCAAAAAAATAAAAAATCAAACACACTATATACACTTAAACCCAAATATCCCTCCGTTTTCCCTTTCCCCTTTCCCCTTAAAACCCCCATTTTTTTTTTATATATTTAAAAAAAGTTCCCCTATTTTTTTTAAAAGGGTGGTGGCACGAGCGCTTCTTTTACACCCAGCGAGAAGTTTAAACACCTACAAGTTGGGTACAGAATTGGCTGGGAAGGGGGTGGGGCGGGGGGGGGGGGGGTCGTTGAAAAAAAGCGGGGGAAGCTTTAAAAAATTTTTGTAAAGGGGGGGAAAAAGGGGGAAGGGGGGAAAAAGGGGGAAGGGAGAGAAAAATATGGGGAAATTTGAGGGGATGGGAAAGGGGGAGGATGTGTTTTGGGGGTGAGGAGGGGAAAAGAATGATGAAAAAAAAAGACAAAAAAAAAAAAAAAAAAAAAAAGAAAAGAAAAAAGAAGAGAAAAAAAAGGGCCAAAAGAAATTGAAAAAAACATGTCGACCGCATCCTTTTATCGGGGTTTTTATTTAGATCATTTTTTTTAGAATAACGAAAACCCATAAAATCGGTAAAAAATTTTATAGTATTTAAAAAAAAAAAAGAGAGAAAGAAACTTGCTTATAATTTGGGCCCCATTCCTTTTTCCCCTAAGTCCAAAAAACCTTTAAAATCAGTTAGGAAAAAAATAAAAAGCAGATTTTGTAAACTTCCCTATTTTTTATACAAAAAGAAAAATATATTATGACTTTTATCACTTTCCAAAAGTTGATTATATATATATTATATATATATATTAAATTTTTTTATTTTTTTATTTTTTGGTTTTGTGTGGGGTATACTTTGATATATCCCCCTCCACATTAATAAAAAAAATCTATTGGAGGATTTTATAACCCCATTATTTTCAAACATTACTATTATTAGTGCCATTTTTCATTTTCATTATTTTTTGTATCATTATTGGGTTTTTAATTTTAAATATTATCACCATAATCATTATGATAATTTTCGTTTCATATTGTCAATATCTGTTCTATCAATTTTTTCTTCACTTGAAATTTTTTCAAATCTCTTTTAACAAATTTCGCCCCAATTCATAGTCCCCTTTGACTGAAGTTAAAGTTTCCCTTTTTCTCCATGTAATTGGGTATATTGTTTCCTAAAAACCCCCTTCCATGTGACCCGGTGTTAATGTTTGTCGCTTTGATGTGAATAGGATAATAATATTAAAGAATGAACATACATTCTCGTGGCGCATTAAGGCCCATATTACTAAACTTTTTAAATCCCCATTTTAAATTTCTTATTTGATTATTATTACCCTTTTTTGTTATTTTCAGTTATTAATTGGGTTAAATGTTTTTGGCTATTATTTTCAACTATTATCATATTACATCCTTATTGCAATTTTTTATTTTTTAATTTTTTTTGTTTTTTTTAATTTTTTATTTTTATTATTTTTTTATTATTTTTTTTTTTTATTTGTGTAGTAGTAGTTTAGTATTTCGTCTTCTCTCCTTAGGGATGCCGCTGATCTTGTGCGCACGCTTCATTCACCTCCCCGACTTGATCCGGTTTAAGCTTTTTATCTAAACCCCATCATAGTCTTGGGTTGTTTTAAAACCGAAAAGCCATCTTCTGGGACCCCCCCCCATTTATCCGGGGTTGGAAAGGCAATGAGTTGCACTGGCATGTGGCCCCATTGGCTGTGTTACTATTTATATTATTGTTTTTATCATTTTTTTTTATTGTTTTTTATTTCTATTTTCATCACATTAATTTATTTTTTTATTTTTTATCATTGCTATTATTATATTTGGATTATCATTTATTATTATTATTAATTATTATTATTATTTTTATTATTATTATTATTATTGGTATTATTTAATTATCACTTTATCATTATTTCTATTATTACCCCAAACATCATCATTAATCCCAAAATTATTATTATTAATTATTATTTATTATTATTATTATTATTATTTTTTTTTATTATTATTTTATTAAATTCAATCATTATCAAACACATCATTATTTTTGTTGTTATTACATCATTCTTCAAGTAAACTGCGGGAAATAGTTTTTACCGTCAGTTTTTTTGCATACTTTCATTTACACAACTATTTTCACTCTTTAAAAATGAAAAGGGGAGGAAAAAAGAGGGGAGAAAAAGGGGGGAAAGGGGGGAAATTGGGGGGAAGGGGGCTTTTAAAAAGGGGAAGGGGCCTTTGGGGAAAAGGGCGAGGAAAGGGGAAAGAGAAAGGGGAAATTTAAAGGGGGGGGGGAGTGAGGAAAAAGGGCCCTTTTCATTGGGTTTTTATTTTTTTATTATTATTTTATTATTATTTTGTTGTTGTTGTTACTTTTTTTTTGCTGTTATCCCTTCCCCATTTTATTTTTCATTCCATTATTTCGTTATTATTATTATCATTATTGGGTTTTTTCTCTCTTTTTTTCATCGTTATTATCCCAAAATTAATTTATCATTGTTATTATTTTTATTATGATCCTTATTAATTAATTTTACTACTTTTAACATTACTATCTCATTATCATTGTTTTTCTCATTATTTTTTGTTATTATTTAATTTTTTTTTTTCATTGGGTTTTTTTTTTTTATTTTATCATTATTATTATTTTATTGTTTTGTTGTTTTTTGTTTTTTTGTTGTTATAAAATTTTTAATTTTTAATTTTTAATTTTTTATTTTTAAAATTAAAACTTTTAATTTTTTATTTTTTTTTTTTTTATTATTATTATTATTATTAATTATTATTATTATTTTATTATTATTATTATTATTTTCTCATCTCAAACATTTATTATTATTATATTATTATTTATCATCATCATCATAAAATTTTTAATCTTTTTTCACCCCTCATATCTTTTAAAATCAATTTCCCCCTTAAAATTTTTTTATTATCTTTTTATTTAACCCTTATCCATTTTTTTAAAATAAAAAAATTTTGGTTTTTCTTTTTGTTTTTAAAATTAACCGGCTTTTTTTTATATTATCAAATTTTTTCCATATGAAAATTTTATTTAAAACACCTTTTTTTACCCAAATTTAAGCCAAGCCCCCTTTTTATCAAATTTTAAAGGGGAAAATACTAAAGTTTTTTTTAAACAAACCCAATGTAACCCCCCCTATTTGCCAGCCACTCCAAATTAAAATTTTTTAAAATTTTGAAGGGGGAAGGGCGGAAAACCCTTTCCTTTTTTCCCCCCAAAATTTAAACTTTCAAGGGGAAATTTTCCCCCCTTTTTTGCAACCTCTTCATAATGGATTTTAAGTGGAAAATTTGGGAAGGAAAAGGTTTCTTTTTCCCCTATTAAAAAAAAGGAAAAAAATTAATTTTTTTTCCCTTGCAACCCAAATTTTTTTGGGAATTTGGAAACGTTAAAGAATTTTAATTATTTTGAAAAAAGTGTTTTATTCCGGGGAAATTGGGGTTTTTTTAAAAATAGGAAAAAAGGGGGAGAGAAGAAGAAAAGAAGGGGGGGAGGGGAGGAAAGGGGAGAGAAAGAAGAGAGGAGAGGAGAAAAGAGAGGAGAGAGGGAGAGAGAAGGGGGGAGAGAGAGAGAAAAGAGAGAGAGAGAGAGAGAGAAAAAGAGAGAGAGCACGCAAAGCCAAATTTACACATTTTGTTATAAAATTAAAGCTCGTAATTAGCCTTTTTCGTGGTTTAATAAGGGTCCCGCCAACTGTTTTTTAAAAAGATAAGAGCAAGTACCCCTCCCCCCCCAAAAAAAAAAAAAGAACATATCTCTTTCCATGAGTGACAACTTACTACACAATGTTTTTTAGAGGAATTAATGAAACTGCGTGTTCATTAACATGCATTGTATAATATGTAAAGCGTTGGTAGAGATAACCATGATATGAAGGAATGGTTAGGACAGTGATGTAGCAAGGTTGGGGGGGAGGGGCATTTTTCACCGTCTCCTGCGCCCGATGGAGATAAGGACCCTCACATGATGTCTTTATATATATATACTTAATGAATATAGAGGCCCCGCGTGGTTGTGGCAAAGGAACGTTTTGAATACTAAGATATCAACTCCTACATACGTACACTTACACGTATAATGTACAGAGGCTAGTCGCACACACACAGTCACACACACACACACACACACACACACACACACACATACACATACATACGCACACACACACACACACACACACACACACACACACACACACACACACACTCCCACTCCGAACCACCTCCACCCAATCCACACACACACACACACACACACACACACACAGAGGCATCACCCCCCCCCCCGACCCTACACCCCTTCCCCAAGACAGCATCACACGAGACTAGCACAGTGTCGTACATCTGTTTTATTTTACAGCATGAAGCCAAAAGCCCTTCATAAACACCGCATTTATCTATGATATCTGGTGGTGTTATCTACGTAAGGGATGCTGGCAGTTGCACGCAGAGGTATGATAATCCACCTCCAAAGGGCGGGTGACGTAGGGCGCTCAGATTCACACCTTCCTCGTAATCAGAACGAAAAAAACGGAGCATTATAATTGTGATGACCAAATCAGAGGAATGAATGAATAGATAGGAATATGGAAGAGATTAAGTAAAGAGACATTCATATATATACATACATATATATATATATATATATATATATATATATATATATATATATATATATATATATATATATATATATATATACATATATATATACCTATATATGTATATATGTAGGCACATATGTACATATATGCAAACATATATATATATATATATATATATATATATATATATATATATATATATATATATATACATTTATATATATTGTGTGTGTGTGTGGTGTGTGTGTGTGTGGTGTGTGTGTGTGAGAGAGTATGTGTGTGTGTCGTTACATGAATATGATGTGTATGTGTGTTTATATATATATATATATATATATATATATATATATATATATATATATATATATATATTATATATATGTGTGTGTGTGTGTGTGTGTGTGTGTGTGTGTGTGTGTGTGTGTGTGTGTGTGTGTGTGTGTGTGTGTGCACAAACACACATCATATTCATATAGTGATAAATACGAAGAGATTTCCAACAGACTCAAAAGCCCTTCGTTCAACGCGGCTCCACCTCAACCGAAACTTTTTTTTTTCTTTAATTTCTTTTCTTTTTTCTTTTTCTTTCTTTTTTTTGTGCGGATGCGAGCACTTGTGTTGGGCGCGTCGATGGCCTCCCGCCCGCCCGCCCGCCTCCACGCGCCCTCAGCCGAGTCGCTCCTCATTTGCATACTGGAGTTTTAACGCAAAAAAAAAATGTACGGCGAAGCGACTGTGACGGCGTGGGAAGGGGGAGGATGAGGGGGGGGGGGATGTTGGAGGAGAAAGAGGGAGGGAGGATGATGGGGGGGGGGGGAGGATGAGGTGGATGGTGGGGAGGAAGGGGGGAGGGAATATGTGGGGGGGGGGGGGAGTAGGGGAGAGGCAGGATGAGGGGGATGGTAGGAGGGAAGAGGGAGAATGAGGGGGAAGGTAGGGGGAAGAGGGAGGATGGTGGGGGAAGGGAGGAGGAGGATGGTGGGGGGAAAGGGAGGGAATATGGTGGGGGAAAGAGGGGAGAGGTAAGATGAGGGGGGATGGTGGGAGGGAAGGGGGGGAAGAGGGAGGATGGTGGGGAGAAGAGGGAGAATGAGAAGAAGGTAGGGAGAAGGGGGAGGGATGGTGGGGGGAAAGGGAGGAGGAGGATGGTGGAGGGAAGGTTGGAGATAAATAGATAGATGGAGAGGTGTGGATAAACAAGTTGATGGGAGGATGTGGATAAACGAGGTGGACGGGTGTGGATAAATAGGTTTGGGAAATGGGTGGGTGGAAGATGTGGATAAATGCGTGGGTGAATTGGTGTGGATAAGCAAGTTGATGGAAAGGTGTGGATAAATGGGTGGATGGATGGGTGTGATAAATGGATGTGTGGGAGGGTGTGGATAAATGGGTATGTGAAGAATGTGGATGTGAATGCACTGGTGGATGATGTTTGTGGATAAAGTTGTTGATGGAGATATGAATAAATAGGTGAATAGAAGACTGTGGATAAACAGGTGGATGAAGGATAGAGATAAACGACTGTGCGAAGGATATGGAAAAAACAGTGGATGGAAGGGTGTGGATAAACGGTTGAGTGGATGATGTGGATAAAGAACGATGATGTGGATAATGAAAAGATCTGAAAACACGAAAGCATTTTCTCTTCTTAAAATTTGTATTCCATTTTTTTTTAAGCGATTAAGATTTACATAAATTTTAGTGAATCTCAACAGAGTACAATC
>NC_051387.1:47684584-47689584 GCF_015228065.2 Penaeus monodon
GATACCAAGGTAATATTATCCTCATTTGTATCAGAATTGATATTGACAAATTAAGAGCAGTAATTTAGTAAATAAAAAAAATGTCGATACGACATGTATACACATACACACACACACACACACATATATATACACATACATATATATATATATATATCATACATATATATATATATATATATATATATATATATATATATATATATATATATATATATGTACACACACACACACACACACACACACACACACACACACACACACATACACACACACACACACACACACACACACATACACACACACTGTGGAACGTAGGATTACTGGGTTGGAAAGTTTCGGAATTCAGATAAACATCCTTTTGTTTGTCCAAATGTTTATAAGCTGATTACTGAAATTACAAAGAAATAACATATAAGAAAACATACAAATTAAATTAATTAGTTACAATTATATCAAAGAATAAACATATTAATACAGAAAATTTTATACATATTCATAACTAACAAATACTTAACACTTATGATTTCCGAGCCCTCCTACTGGTTCGTTGTTTCAGGAGTCTTATACTCACTAAATGGCCAGCGGACCTTATGTTCGCTGCCTGGACTGTGAGAAGCCTTATGCTTCTACAGTAAAACGTAATGTTCGACAAAATGAGTCTTATACTCATTTATAAACAGCGAGCCTTACGCTCTCTGTCCCGAACGTCCTCCCCTTCTCCCCGTCTCCCCTCCACGTGTCATATCCACGTCTCCTGTCCACGTCTCCCATTAAAATGAATGTATAATTATTCTAGTATCATAGTCTATCTTTGTTCGGCGAATTACAAATTACAAATACTGAGATGTGTGAGTAGTAAATAATAAATTACTAAAATAATAATTATTAGCATTCGTTCGTGAAATACTTTATTTATTGCACATTATACCTTGTTAGTGTAATTGAACATAAGTTGGTTTGCTTAAATAACTATGCGCTCTGACTCCCTTCCGCGACCAGGGACAAATATAGAAAATGGGATGTTAGGATTTGAAGGGGTAACTCGAGTAATTTGTAAGCTCTCTAAAGCCTTAGTCCTTTCGCAAATAAACCGGTATATATGTCTGATCATTACACACACACACACACACACACACACACACACACACACACACACACACACACACAACACACACACACACACGCACGCACACACATGTAAGTCTATATATATTAGGAAGAAAGAGAAAAGAAGAAAAAAATATAGAAGAGAAGCAGAACAAATGTTTTTTTTAATGCTGATGAACTGACGGACTGAAAATAAAACTTTAATCTTTAACAGAATCTACATAATTTCTTCATAATATAATCTCCACGGTGCTTCATCTACATATCCCTTTTTCTGGTTGATGAGAAGTAACGGAAGGGGAGTAGAAAATGTAGAACGAATCAAGGAGATAGACAGGGGGAAGGAAAGGAAATGAAAGGATGGGAAGTGATGAAGAAATCGTAAAAAAAAATATATATAAATACTGATAATACGTTCTTAGTATTAACCACAGAAAAAAAGGCATAAGATATGTCCTTCTTTTGAAGGAAGTGATCTTAAAAAAAAAAAAAAAAAAAAAAAAAATGTGGTTCAGTCTTCCCCCCCCTCCCTCCACCACAGAGACACACTCCTAGTCTCAAAGCTTTCCAACAGCAGCTTAGAATTCCCAGCTTTTCACAGTCAGCGCGAGGAAAGAATGAAAGAAACAGTTTATGTAAATTATGCGCCTCCCAAGTCTTGTAAGTTCTGAACATGAAAGCTTGAATCCTGTAACATGCATGAGAAATGTCAGTGCGAAAGACAAGGGATCTTTAACACAGGAAATCATATTCCACACGCGAATACATGCAACTTAATGTGAAGGATTTAGGCTGAACAGACGGAAAGATGATGATGATGAGGAAGAAGAAGAAGAAGAAGAAGAAGAAGAAGAAGAAGAAAGAAGACAAATAAAAAAATATAAAAAATTAATAGAAAAAGAAAAAGACGAAGTCTGAGAAGAAGAAGAAAAACAAGAAGAAGAAGTGCAAGAAGAAGAAAAACGAAGGGAATAACCCCCACCCCAAGAGAGAGAGAGAGAGAGAGAGAGAGAGAGAGAGAGAGAGAGAGAGAGAGAGAGAGAGAGAGAGAGAGAGAGAGAGAGAGAGAGAGAGAGAGAAGAGAGAGAGAGAGAGAGAGAGAGAGAGAATAAGACGAGTATGATGTAGGCCTTTTCGTTGTATGGCTTCTTGAAGAGGAATCGTAAGTAATGAACCGACTGTAGAGAGAGACTGAAGCAACAGTCGAATAATCAAGCTCATTTCTCTGAGGTCATTCTTCTCCATTTGTGATGGTGGCGATGGTTGTTTTTGTTGGTGGGGATAGTTTTGTTTTTGTTTTTGTGATGGTAATGACAATAAAAATGATGATGATGATGATGATGAAAATGATGATGATGATGATGATGATAATGATAATAATAATAATAACAATAATAAAAATAAAATAGTAGTAGTAGTAGTAGTAGTAATAATAATAATAATAATGATAATATTAATAATAATAATAAAAATGATAATAATAATAATAATAATAATAATAACAATAATAATGATAGCAATAACAATAATAACATTAATAAGGATAATAACATTAACAAAAATGACAGTAATGATAATGACCATAAAGATTATACTACTAAAAATGATAAAAATAACAATAACAACAACAATAATAATAATGATAATGATAATAATGATTATGATAATCATAATAATAACATTAATGATAATAATAATAATGATAATAATGATGATGATGATGATGATGATGATGATGATGATGATGATAATAATAATAATAATAATAATTATTATACCAATAACAATAGTATCAATAACAACAAAAATATTAATAAAAATAATCATTATAACAACAGCAATAATAGTAATGGTAATGCTGTGCTGCTGCTGCCGATGATCATAATAACAATACTAGCAGTAGTTATAAATGATAATAGTATTCTTATTGTTATTATCAATGACATTAATGATACAACTACAGCTGATGATAATAAGAGTGATAATAATTGTAATAATAATCGCGATAATAATAATTATGAGTAGAATAATAATAATACAATGTTGATAATAAATAACTAAAAAGAAAAAAAAATATCGATTGAAATAACAGTGATAGTAACAATAATAAGAAGAATGCTAACAGTTATGATAAAGAAACTTGTAATGATAGAAGTAATGATAATGATTATGATTGTCATGAGATTCTCTAGAATGATTATATTGTTAATCATCATAATAACAATGACAAAAATAAATGTAATCACAAGCACAATAATGAAAGTAGCTTTAATACTTATTATAGAATATATACAGATCAAATGAATCATAATCATATATATTCATTACCTAGCACCCTATTTGATGTTATACTACTTCTTACCACCCTAGATACTCCCTTGAGTAAGACTGGTAATAAGTGGAATATAACCCAAATATATTTCTGCGAACAGGCCTCTGGATAATAGATTTTTATTCCACTCTCCCCGGCTCAGTGTTTGTTATAAGAATAATACATCCAATAGTGCCCTGCAAAACACTAAAGGCTTATCCACACCATAGGATAAACACCACACTCTGTAGCTTCAATGGAATGTGGAGTTCCCCTGAACTATCATTCCATCTAACCGTACAACCATTGGAAAATCCAAATCCTATGTTAGGATTACCCATAAAATACCATTCTGCGCTACTACCATAAGTCTGGCCACTGACATATTCATACTACGATAGAACAAATAACAGATATCAAGATAATGGAGATAACAAAAATAACAACAACAGAACTTAAATCATAACATCAGAAATAATCCCAGAAAGTCACAAGAAACGACATAACAACAGCGGGCTATGAAGCAGGAATGGCGTGCGTAACATTTCAAAATTTACCAGATTATTTACTTTATATCAGATATAAGATGCTTTCATTTGTGCTTTCGTGCATGGTGAAATAAACAACATAGTATGAGATTGTATAGTCCAGGTCATGTTATATTGTGAATAGTAAACAGAAAATTTTATTTTTTTTCATTACAAGAATTTGGAAACTTAAATGACCTTGAGCAGCTGTTGCCAATGCTTGTTTTCTTTGCTCTGACCGCGGTGGCAACTTTCTCCTCTTATATATATACTATTCATAATCATACGACAGAAGTTTTATGTAATATCAAAGAAAATATGAAACACGTAATATAAAAAAAAAACGTATATCCATTTCTATCTCTATATATGCTGAAAAAAACTCAAATAAAACGCTAACGCACGTCTCTGCCATTACAAGGTACGTCTGGCAACGAAGTTAGAGGATGTTTCCCCTGAGGTTGGGACTTATCATGAAGCAGAGCTCGTGACGCATACACCTCCTTATTTATTATTATTATTTGTTTATAATCACAAGGCAAAGCTCGATAAATTGTAGTGTGCATAGCGCATGGGAGTATTTTTTGGCTTCTTCAAAGTACTGGAATGCGGAAATGAAAAGCTCTTCTGAATATGTGTTACCTCCTGAAGGACAGACCGGTCATGTGTGCTGAGGAATAAGTAAGTACGTTCAGATTATGAATTTCATTGTTTTTGTTCGTTATTTGTCTATTTTTTTCGTTGTATATTGAATATGTTGTCGATCATTTCAGAAAGGAGAAACATAAGACAGTGACAATCAGTGACAGTGATGGTGAGCGTTCGAAGAAATGCATCTGGCCTATTTATCATGCATTCGATATAGTCTTTGTCTCGATTAGTAAAAGAAGCCCTTGGCTGACTTCTTAAAATTGTTATTCACAAAACGAAAGACAGTGAAGTGTTGTACTAATATGCTGCCAATATATCGAATAAGTTTATGAAGTAAGCTGATGTATTCTTTTATCAAGGATCATGACACGTTGATGATGATAACATTATGAGAGATTAAC
>NC_051387.1:47699584-47704584 GCF_015228065.2 Penaeus monodon
CAGTCGGCACCAGGTCTTGTTTTGGAATTTTTTATGCAACTCTTCCATTTTTGGTTCAGCACAATGTAGTCAATTTGGTTGCGTGTTCTTTTGTCTGGTGAAAACCACGTGTACAAGTGTCTTGGGTGGTGTTGGAACAATGTATTGGCTATAACTAAATTATTTGTACTACAGAATTCAATAAAATCTTTACCTCTTTCATTTATATCTCCAAGGCCGAATTTTCCACAGGTGTAATTTTTTAGATTATTTTTTCCTACTTTGGCGTTGAGGTCTCCCATGATTATTTTTACATCTCTGTTAGGGATTGTGTCTAAAGTATCTTGGAGAGAGTTATAAAAAATTTCCATTTCTTCATCACACAATATTGGTTGGTGCGTAGCATTGTATAATACTAATATTATGAGGTTTTGCTTGTATTCTGACTTTTAAAATGCGATCATTTATTGGGCTGTACCCAATTAGTGCATTTGCAGTTTTTTTCGTGAGAATCATAGCAACTCCGTGACTATAATTTCCTTCTTCTTTTCCAGAAAAAAGAACTGTCTTGTTTTCTTTAGTTTTGAAACTTCCATTACTTTTCCAATTGGTCTCACTTATTCCTAGTATTTGAATGTTGTATCTATCCATTTCGTTACAGACAGTATGTAATTTACCCATCTCTTTCATTTTCCTTACGTTCCACGTTCCGATTTTTAATGTGTTTCTTAATTGGACCTGTTTTCTTTATCTTCTTTGTCTTCCAGATGCATGTTTAACATTGTCAGCCTGGTTGCCCACTAACTAACGCGCCCCTTGATAACCCACGCGACGGGCGATGTGGTATGAATTATCGCTTCTGTATTTAATCATTGGTGTAGAGGTCTGTCAGGAGAAAATAAAAGTTGAGTGGAATCCCCCAGGCTCCTTCTCAACTCGCAGTCTCCAACTAATTAGGAGGAACTATCTCTGCCGCTTTTAAAACAGTTACACTGTAATACGCCAGACATATTATTTGGTGAAACCAATAATCAGTAGAACTGAAGGTGTTTTCACCAGATATCCACTGCCCTGCTGCCGACAGTTTCACCCTGGTATAGGGAGTTAATAGGGTGCTATCCTTGTTCAAGGGAACCCTAGGGTGCAGTTTATTGTCTTACCCAGGACAAATATATATATATATATATATATATATATATATATTATATATATATAATATATATATATATATATATAAACACACACACACACACACACACACACACACACACACACACACACACACACACACACACACACACACACACACACACACACACACACACACACACATCGTATACAAAGACCGTATTCGTGGCTATAAATAACAAAACCACTTCTGATGAGATGAATACCCTTGTTCTTCAGAAAAATTGGATTATGTGTGATACTGCATTTGCACCTTCGAACAAAAAAAAAAAAAAAAAAAAAAAAAAAAAAAAAAAAAAAAAATCGTTCTACAGGAAAGAAATGTTTCTTCGTGCGACTGGCAGTGCTGGGAGGCAGCGAGGCTGCACGCGGGAAAACTTGTTGTATAAAAGCACGTTAAATTAAGTAGTGCGCGTTTAGAGGCTTGTGTCTGAACAAAGTCATTTATCGATATAACCAAGTGATAAGGAAGATTATTACAAGGTCTTGATTGTTTTGTGGATGATTCATATGATAAAGAGTGGAATGTATTGTGTGGTTTGGTATCCCATGCTTGCTAAGAATAGAAAGTGACACCGCACTGGGAGACCTAACTTCCGTCAGTAAATATGGGTGGGCGAGCAGTGTGTTCGGGATTTCAGTTATCTGGCCCCAGAAAATACATAAATGTGCTGTAGAAACACTATTCACTCTTCACCATCGGCAAACATGCGAAAGCATCCTTGTATATCCACTTGGATACGTAGGGTAAATCACATTCGCAAAATCACACAAACACACACACACACACACACACACGCACACGCACACGCACACGCACACGCACACGCACACGCACACGCTCACGCTAACGTTCACGCACATACGCGCTCGGCGAATCGTGCAGAGATACACACCAACACGCAAGCGCACACAGATAATTATTTTTTTTGTATTTCGATAAGAACATACGAACCACTGAATCTCATTTTCCATTTTCAGAGCAAGCGGCAATTCAAGACGAAACCATTAGTTGTGGCCAGTACAAGCAGTCTTCCCAGAAGTGTTGACATTATGATAAACATCCGCTTTTACCAGTGCCAGAGAATTTCAGACTGTATTGCCTTGATATTTAGAGAAATTCCTCCATAAGATTATTTCTACAAAGAGAGGGCTTGTGGTGACTCCTCACAGCAAGAGGTCTTCAAAGGACAGTCGTGGATATCGTTTCATAAGTGAACTAAAACTTTCGCCTATCTTCATCTCCATGTCTTCCACAGCAAATTATAAAGCATAAAGTCACTACATTCCACCACAAAGGTTTTACAAAGCATCTAGGGAAATATTTACGTCAACAAAGGATACAAAATGTTGGGTAAATTAAAGCAAGGGATGCGCTCTCTCCTGTCCTCCATTATTCTGGCGATGATGCTTCCCGTGGCACCTCTGAATTTGGGAGGTTTTGATAAAGACGATATTCACTTTGCGCGCTTCTACAAGGCGGCAACTCAGACCAACAAACGGGCACTGAAAGAGATTTTCCTCCTTATGTTTTACAGAGCGGGCGTGCGTCCCATTGAAATTTGGAGTAAAACTGTGCAAGGGTTTTGTGTCGAGGTTTTGGGTTGGTCTAATCGGAAAATTCGTGAGACTTTCAATGCCGCAGAAAGAGAGAAAATAGAAGAGCCATTAAATACAGCTGACTATGATATATCTCTTCTTGTCAAATTGTTGGGTAAACTCTTTGAAGAGTACAGATTACCTGGGCCATTGATAAGGGCAATACTAGCCTTGAAGATTGTGAGAAACAGAGTTTGCCATGAGCAGCTAGCTGTAGATGAAATTAGTTTGCGTGATAATATGGAAGACCTCAAACACTTATTAGAAAATCTGTTTGACGAAGCTTCAAACTTCTTTGGTGTGGATCTTGGTAGTTTAAAACAGAGTTATTTAGCTGAAATTGACGAAATAAAATCGGCTCCTCTTACAGGTCAGGCTACGACGTACTTTGAGAAGATGAAACAGTTCCGGGAAGATCTTGTGGGAAAATTTATTACCCATGGGAGAAGAGAACTAATGGCTTTTTATGCTAATTTGAAGATCCTGAATCCTTTTACCTGGCTAAGTGATGACAAATTTCCTGAGCTCCTCGTGGACAAGATCTTCACCCCTCTGCATATTCAAGAAATAGGAAGAGTTATAGATATTGAGACTCTACTCATTACTGAACTCTTTTGTGAAAAGCAACAGATACCATTGGGGATCCTGCCGTCTGTTCTTATCTTGTGCGGTATAGCTGGCTGTGGAAAAACTTCATTGTGTCGTTACATTTTACATGTTTGGCGGACTAGAATGGGAACAATCGAGGGGCTGAGATCAGTTGACATTTTGATATTTATTGAAGCCAGGAATGTTACTGAAAGTTCGCTGGTTTCATACATGCAAAAGACT
Source organism: Penaeus monodon (assembly GCF_015228065.2). Taxonomy (NCBI): domain Eukaryota; kingdom Metazoa; phylum Arthropoda; class Malacostraca; order Decapoda; family Penaeidae; genus Penaeus; species Penaeus monodon. The sequence goes on from NC_051387.1 coordinate 47,703,182, forward strand.
TTATTGCGGGAAACATGTGATTACTTTGATGAAAAAGAAATCATGCTGACACTCCAAAAGGTAAATGTTCTCTTTGTCATTGACGGCATGGATGAAGCCACGACGAATGGAAGAGCCTTAGTGGAGGAAATACTTTCTACACTTGGCTCAGCTCGCATGATTATCACAACTCGACCTGAATTCACTTCTCTGCTCACACAGAAAGCCACAAAACATCACTGTAAGCTCTTGACTCTTAAAATTAAGGGTTTCACACCACAGGGTTTAAGAGATTTTATCTCGAGCATGCTTATGCGTTATGAACCTGACAAAGAGAAGTGTCATCGAATGGAAGTAGAATTTAAAAGCTACTTGAATAGCACAGGAACTGCTTTTGGCGATCACCTCAAATTGCCCCTTACAATAGCTCTCTTGATTATTCTGTGGAAGGACAATACATCTCGAGTTTCGAAAATAACATCATCGACTCTCCTGTTCTCTGAGTTGTTTAGACTGTGTGCCATGAAATTGATTTCTCGACTTCAGGCATCGACATCCCTTCATCATATAGAGCTAGAGGGAATCATTAATGACTGGTTGATGATACTTGCAGAAGAAGCATTTTCAATGCTTGATGAGGGTAAATTTGTAATAGAACAAGCAAAGCAAATGAAGCTGTCATCATTTTGCCGGAAGGTCAATATCGATGCAGTCCAGACTCTCTCTGCATTTCTCTTGTGCGAAGTTAAAGAAAGTGTGGGTGGAGTAAACCACTCCTTCTCGTTTATACACAAGAGTCAAATGGAATATCTAGCATCATTACACATAGTTCGCCATTTACCTCGTGATCACCCAGATGTGATGTCGAAGGTTCCCAGTCTTCTTAAAGATCCAATTTTATTGAAAATTCGGGAAACCGGTTGGTGGAACACTGTCGTCTTCACATTAGGGAATCTGTGCATAGAAAACAAAGTTACTGACGGCATTCTGCATTGTATAACAAAAATTCTCTTGAGCGGAAGCAGAAGCACCTCCATAGGCACATTGTGGCGCATAATCCAAGAATCAAACTGCCATCCGCTTGTTAGTGAATTAGTCACTGCTACAATATCTCTGGAACTCATTTGGAAACCAGATCATGAAAGCCTATGTGATCCATTGAATCCGATGAAGTTAATCCTGCAGAACACAGATTTCGCACCGAAGGGCGTATTGATGCGGATTTACGGCAGTGTCAGTCAGGGGAATGTTGCAGTGAAGGGCGGCGCCTGTGAGGTGAGGGAAAACATCAACGTCTTCCCAATCTTACGGCTTTTATCCAAACGGCCAGACACTAACGTTGTCCTGAGGATGGACCAGCACTATTACGAATGGGGAAACTCGGAGACCGGCGACGACCTCCTCACAACTCTTTTGCCGGGGGG
>NC_051387.1:47706172-47712677 GCF_015228065.2 Penaeus monodon
ATGGAAAATAATATAAAAAAATATAAAAAAATTAAAAAAAATAGTATTATATAGTAGTAAAAATAATAATGATATGATAATATTAATAATAATAATAATAAAGATAATAATAAAAACGCAATAATGACAATAATAATAAAATAATATAAAAAAATTTAAAAATAAAAAAACAAAAATGACAATAATAATAAAATGAAAATGATAAAAATAATAAATAAATAAAAAAATAATAATGGGAAAAACAATAATTTAAAATTATAAGGTAATACTTTAAAAAAATGAAATAAAGATAAAGACCCAAAAGATTATACCTTAAAATGATAAAAAAAAACAAACAACAAAAATAAAATTGATAATGATAATAATGATTATATAAACATAATAAAACATTAATGTAATAATTAAAAAAATAAGTGATTAGATGAGTGATGATGATGATGGTTTATGATGATGATATATGATAGATGATGATGATGATGAGATGATGATGAATAATATAACATAATAAAAATAATTATTATTATACCCCAAAACAAAAATTTTCAAACAACAAAAATTAAAAAAAATAATCATTATAAAACGCAAAAAATAATTGTAATGCTGTGCTGCTGGGGTGCCCATGATCATAATAAAAAATCTACATAGTTATAAATGATAAAGTATTTTTATTGTTTTATCAAAGACATTAATTACACACAGCTGATATAATAAAAAGGGGAAATAATTTTTTAATAAAAACGCGATAATAAAAATTTGAGTAGAATAATAATTTTAAAACAATTTATAATAAATAACTAAAAGAAAAAAAATCAATTGAAAAAAAATGTGTAACATAATAAAAAAATGCTAACTTTTGTAAAAAAACTTTAAAGATAGAAGTAATGATTTTGATTATGATTGTTTATGGATTCTCTGAATGATTTATTGTTAATCATCATAATAACAATAAAAATAAATGTATCCAAGCACAAACGAAAAGCTTTAAAACTTATTCTAGAATAATACAGACAAATGTCATAACCCCAAAATTTTTCATTTTTTCCTAGCCCCTTTTGATGTTATACTATTTTTACCACCCTAGATATCCCTTGATAAGACTGTAATAATGGGAATATAACCCAAATATATTTTTGCGAAAAAGGCCCCGGATAATAGATTTTTACCACTCTCCCCGGCTCAGTTTTGTTATAAAAATAAAACATCCAATGTGCCCCGCAAAACACTAAAGGGTTATCACACCATAGGTAAAAAACCACATCTTTCTTCAAAGGAATGGGGGTTCCCCTTTAATTCATTCCTCTAACGTCAACCCTTTGGAAAATCCAAATCCTTGTTTGGATTACCCAAAAATACCATTCTGCGCTACTACCATAAGTCTGGCCACTGACATATTCATACTACGATAGAACAAATAACAGATATCAAGAAATGGAATAACAAAAAAAACAACAACAGAATTTAAAATCATAACATCAGAAAATAATCCCAGAAAGTCACAAGAAACGACATAACAACAGCGGGCTATGAAGCAGGAATGGCGTGCGAAACATTTCAAAATTTACCAGATTATTTTTTTATATCAGATATAAGATGCTTTCTTTTGTGCTTTCGTGCATGGTGAAAAAAACAACTTTAGTATGAGATTGTATAGTCCAGGTCATGTTATATTGTGAATAGTAAACAGAAAATTTTATTTTTTTTCATTACAAGAATTTGGAAACTTAAATGACCTTGAGCAGCTGTTGCCAATGCTTGTTTTCTTTGCTCTGACCGCGGTGGCAACTTTCTCCTCTTATATATATACTATTCTAATCATACGACAGAAGTTTTTTTGTAATATCAAAGAAAATATGAAACACGTATATAAAAAAAAACGTAAAATCCATTTCTATCTCTATATATGTTTGAAAAAAAACTCAAATAAAAAACGCTAACGCACGTCTCTGCCTTTTACAAGGTACGTCTGGCAAACGAAGTTAGAGAGTTTTTCCCCCGAGGTTGGGACTTATCATGAAGCAAGAGCTCGTGACGCATACACCTTCTTTTATTATTATTATTTGGTTTATAATCACAAGGCAAAGCTCGATAAATTGTAGTGTGCATAGCGCAATGGGAGTATTTTTTGGTTCTTCAAAGTACCTGGAATGCGGGGAAATGGAAAGCTCTTCTGAAAATGTGAGAATTCTGGTGTTTCCTTTTCCCGAAAGGGCAGACCGGTCATGTGTGCTGAGGAAAAGTAAGTACGTTTTAGATTATGAAATTTTATTGTTTTTTCGTTATTTGTCTATTTTTCGTTATATATTGAATATGGTTTTCGATCATTTCAGAAAGGAGAAAACATAAGACAGTGACAATCAGTGACAGTGATGGTTTAGCGTTCGAAGAAATGCATCTGGCCTATTTATCATGCATTCGAAAATAGTCCTTTGTCTCGATTAGTAAAAGAAGCCCTTTGGGTGAAATTCTTTTAAAATTGTTATTCACAAAACGAAAGACAGTGAAGTGTTTACTAATATGCTGCCAATATATCGAATAAGTTTATGAAGTAAGCTGAGTATTTTTTTATCAAGATCATGGACACGTTGATGATGATAACATTATGAAGAGATTAACGGCTTTTAACATAAGCAGTGCTACGTAATATGGTCTAAAACATCTCAGCGCATTCTTCAATAGCACTGCAAGATTAGTACTGCTATTACTACTAGTAGTATTCATAGCAATAATCATCACTGCCACCATCACCATCACGATTGTTATTATTATTATTACTACTACTACTACTACTGCTACTACTATTACTACTACTACTACTACTACTACTACTACTGCTACTACTATTACTACTACTACTACTACTACTACTACTACTACTACATACTACTACTACTACTATTACTATTATTATTATTATTATATTATTATTATTATTTATTTTTATTATTATTTGAGCGGGAATTAAATGTAATAGCAATAGTAATATTTAGTAATAGTAATAATAATAGTTAATTGTAGCAGACAGCAGTAGTAATATAATAATAAGGTAATTGAAGTAATATAACAGTAGTAGTAGAGGAAGTGCAAATAGTGAAGCTGATGCTGTGTTTTCAGCCCGGAATTGGGTCATGGGAGTTCCACCTAATGGATTGATGTTAATTTTTTTTATTTTATCTTATTTTATTGTTAGTCCCACAAATGACGACTTGAAAATAATAACAAAATACCATAGTGGCAATACAGTCATAATTCTTAATGATTGTAGCAAGGCAATAATTTGCACATCAGGAGAACAAAGGTTAAAAAAACAACAAACAAACATTGACATCGATATTTTCTGTCACCCAGTCAGTTGCCAGTTAGCTATATTTATTACTTTATCAGGAAGAAAAATTATGAAGTTTTGGGTCAATACGTTGCTTTACATTTAATTATTGTAGATAAAAAACCAACCTCATCAAAAATTTTTCCCTTTTCGGTTAACAGTGAAAATAATTTTTCTATTTGTTTCTATACCAAAATCTCCTCCCACCCCCGTGTACCCCTCGTACAGATACACATATAATCAGATGTGAGAAGAAACGAGGAGAGAGAAAGAGAGGGGAGAGACTGAGAGGAGAGGAGGGGAGAGGAGAGGGAGGAGAGGAGAGGAGAGGAGAAAAGGGAAAGGGAGAGGGGGGAGGGGAGAGGAGGGGAGAGGAGAGGAGAGGAGAGGAGAAGAGAAGAGAAGAAAAGAGAAGAGAAGAGAAGAGAGAAGAGGAGAGGGAGAGGGAGGAGGAGGAGAGGAGAGGAGGAGAGGAGAGAGAAGAGAAGAGAAGAGAAGAGAAGAGAAGGAAGAGAAGAGAAGAAAAGGAAGGAGAAGTGAGAAAGAGGGGAAAGGAGATTACATTTTAACGCAGCATAGAACTTTCATTAAATTAAAAATTATATCTGAACCGTAAGTTATCAAACCTAAAAAACATCACTCTCTTTCCATTTTATTAATGCATCATCTCATTCAACAGATAAAACGATGAACATTGAACAGCAGAGGAATCTTCTAGACAGTCATGGCCCCGACAGCCGGGGCGAAGGCACTGAAGGTATTGGGAAATAGATACAAGCATTTTTTTGATGTATGAAATAGAGAGAAAAAAGCACAATGCATAATTACCCAAATTTCATCATATATGGGTGAACACACTAACATTTAGGGGTCGGTCATACTGAGAAAAAAAAGTGCGTTATATTACAACTCGAATTTGCAATCACAGCGAGTTCAGGGTTTAGTCACTGGGTACTACTAAATTTAAAATAGGCTGAGGTTTTCAAGTTGATTTTTTTGTAAAGAAAAACATAGTTGATAAAACCCTTAAGTCAATAATTTTTATTTCTTCTTTTTTTGTTATTTGTATACGTGTTTGTATATCAAAATATAACTAACGATAGAGGGAATCGGGTCACGGTAGATTGAATATCGTTAGGGAGTGATAGGCTCATAAGCATAATGTACTGAAACCTATTAGATTTTATGTAAAGATGATTAATGGATGAATGATAAAAATAAATATGTTTTTAGTGATATATTAAATTAGTACATGAGAGATATATGGAATTGAAATGCTTCCATCAGTAATTTCAGACTTTTTGATGACACAAGTGCTCGTGGTGACCTTGCCTTTATGCACAAACACCAGACACTCACACATGCGCACGCACGCACACACAAACTATCAATATAAATACATACATACGTACATAGCATATGTACATACGTACATACATACATACATACGTACATACATACATTTCGTACATAGATACCCTACATACATACTACATACAATACATAACCACACCACACACACACACATACATACATACATACATACATAACATACATCATACATACATACATTTCATACATACATACATACATACTACATACATATACAGGTATGTAAGGTAAATTCACGCACACACAACACATGCACACTATATTTTTTTATCTATGGGGCATTGTATTGCATACATGCCCTGCATACATACATACATACATACATACATACTACATACAACCATACCTTTCTACATACATACATACATACATACATACATACATACCATACTATTTTACAAATAAAATATATACATATATACATATATACATACATATGTACATACATATACATCATACGTACGTACATACATACATACATACATACTACATACATACATATACATATCATACATATATACATATGCACATACATATGTACATACATACATACATACATACATACATACATAATACATACATACATACATACACATACTGGTATGTAGAAGTTCATAAACCCTCTTCAGTATATAAAAGAAGAAATATATTTTTTAACTTTACAGTTATTGCGATGAATTTGGGGCAGTTCTTTGATTATAATTAAAATATATATATATATATATAAATATATATATAAACATATATTAATATAAAATATTATAATATGGATAATAAGTAATAAAGTATATTTATATATGATATATATACATATATTTTTTTGTTTATTTGTACATATGCATGCGTTACGTGCATAAAAATATATATATTATATATATATATATTTTATAATATATATATATATAGTAAATATATATTATATAAACATATACATACATATAGAATATATACACTATACATACATATAATATATATGTGTTTTGTGTGTGTGTGTGTTTTGTGTTTTGTGGTGTGGTGTTGTGTGTGTGTGTGTGTGTGTGTGTGTGTGTGTGTGTGTGTGTGTGTGTGAGATATTTATGTCTATAGTAAACTTATATGTAATATATATAAATAATATTATATATATATGATGTGTATATCTTCATATCTATTATTATCTATCTCTTATATATCATAATATTATATTTAAAAATATATAGAGATAGATAATAGAAGATATAGATAGATATACACATCATATATATATAATATTATTTATATATATTACATATATTGTATACTATATCAATTTAAATATCTCACACACACACAACACACACACACACAACAAACACACAACAACACAACACAACACACACACACAAACCCCACACAAAACACACATAGAATAATATAGTATGATTGTGAATATAATATTGATATGTTATAGATTATATATTATATATATATATAATTAAAATATTAAATATATATATATTAAATAATATACACGATACCACATATGTAACAAAAACAAAATATAATATGTATATATATGCATATATAAATATTACATATTATCCATATTAAATATATATATATATATATATATATATAAAATATGATATTATATATATATAAAAATACAAATAATAATGATTAAATTACCATTAACTGTTTTAATTTTAAGTATTTTATTATTATTTTTTATATTATTAGATGTTTTTATGATAATTCTAATCTATGTTTTTATGTATGTATGTTGTATTATGTATTAAAGTATGTATGTATGTATGTATGGTATGATGCATG
>NC_051387.1:47712777-47720277 GCF_015228065.2 Penaeus monodon
AAAAAAAATAAATATATATATAATATATAATATAAAATAACCACAACACACACACACTATATTATATATTTATCTATATATATATAATATATATATATATATATAACCATAAAATAAATCATTATAACACACACATCACACACACATATATACATCACATATCTATACTATATATCCTATATATATACTAATCCTTTTTATATATATATGATTTTTGTATTTTTACTTAATAATTAATTTAAGCAGTCATGGTTCTAAGGTGTCGTGTGTGTCGTGATGTTGTGTTGTGTGTGTGTTTCTGTAAAATATAATTTTACCCGGCTCATGGCTCGCTAAACGAAGGAATCCTCTGAACGAACCGATGAATTACCCACTTGTTCAATTTTATCTCTAAATATGATGACTCCTGAATAACGCTAATCTGACAAATACTCTGAATTAACACCTGTTTACTTGACACGTTACCGTCTTGGGACAAATGGTTCTATTAGTCTCTTTTCTGACACCTAATAGGTGATTGACAATACATATTTCCCCTACTCATAGACCGTTTAACTGGCCTCGAAACGATTGAATCTCCTACAGCATATTCATTTGCATTACACCATTGCATCACAGAAACATCTGTAGATGCGAGCAAATTGCATACTTACAACCTATTGAAGTGTTTCATTCAACGCACTAAAGGTGACAAACAGAGACAAAGACACAACAACACACACACAACACACACACACACACACAACACACACACACACACACACACACACACACACACACACACATAATACTGATTCGACATTTGAAAAGTACATTGGTTAAAATAGTATACAAGTCTGTAACAGGCAGAATTTACATATTTATTTTATTTTAAAAGCATATCAGTATGGCAAAATTTAGTATTGTAATTAACAAAGTAAATTATGGTAGTTATCTATAAACGATTTGTTTGTTTAAGAGTTCACAATTCCATGGGACAAGTAGTAGGCCGTTTTATCATCACACTCCACATCAGACGAATCGTTGGTTCCATTTCGCAGGAGAAAGGTTCAACGAAAAGACTCCAACACGCCATCTATACCGTTAGCTGCTGTTGATAAGGTTATTTATTTATTTATTTTATTATTATTTTTATTATAACTATTTTTGGCCCGTGGATACATCAACGGAATTTGTTGAAGGCGACTATTCCGATTGTGCCAAGTCATGAATTGTGAAAGGAATGAAAGTGTAAGAAAGGAAAATTGTGAATGTTAGAAAAGGATTGATGACTTTATCTCAAAGTAAATAGACCAGGGAGTGGGGGTGACCCATCTCACGTTTATTTTCTATTATATTTATCATAATGATTATTGAGTTATGATTAGTAGGCAAAGGGAGGGTTAAAGTGACATTGATCTGATTTAGTAAAAGAATATTCCTGTAATTTTCTGATATTCATTATTGTAATATGCCACCTGATTATTATTGTTAGACTATATATATATATATATATATATATATATATATATATATAATATATAATACTCATATCAAAGTTAGGTAAGCAAAATTGGGTTTCTAGGGTTTCCTTAAAACCCAAAACCGAGTGCTGGCGGCGATACCAAGGTAATATTATCCTCATTGTATCAGAATTGATATTGACAAATTAAGAGCAGTAATTTAGTAAATAAAAAAAATGTCGATACGACATGTATACACATACACACACCACACACAACACATATATATACAATAATATATATATATATATATATCATACAATATATATATATAATAATATATATAAATATATAAAACATATATCATGTACACACACACACAACCACACACACACACCACACAACACACACACACACACACACACACCACCACCACCAACCACACACTGTGGAACGTGAGGATTACTGGGTTGGAAGGTTTCGGATTCAATAAACATCCTTTTGTTTGTCCAAATGTTTATAAGCTGATTACTGAAATTACAAAGAAATAAGATATAAGAAAACATACAAATTAAATTAATTAGTTACAATTATATCAAAGAATAGACATATTAATACAGAAAATTTTATACATATTCATAACTAACAAATACTTAACACTTATGATTTCCGAGCCCTCCTACTGGTTCGTTGTTTCAGGAGTCTTATACTCACTAAATGGCCAGCGGACCTTATGTCGCTGCCTGGACTGTGAGAAGCCTTATGCTTCTACAGTAAAACGTAATGTTCGACAAAATGAGTCTTATACTCATTTATAAACAGCGAGCCTTACGCTCTCTGTCCCGAACGTCCTCCCCTTCTCCCCGTCTCCCCTCCACGTGTCATATCCACGTCTCCTGTCCACGTCTCCCATTAAAATGAATGTATAATTATTCTAGTATCATAGTCTATCTTTGTTCGGCGAATTACAAATTACAAATACTGAGATGTGTGAGTAGTAAATAATAAATTACTAAAATAATAATTATTAGCATTCGTTCGTGAAATACTTTATTTATTGCACATTATACCTTGTTAGTGTAATTGAACATAAGTTGGTTTGCTTAAATAACTATGCGCTCTGACTCCCTTCCGCGACCAGGGACAAATATAGAAAATGGGATGTTAGGATTTGAAGGGGTAACTCGAGTAATTTGTAAGCTCTCTAAAGCCTTAGTCCTTTCGCAAATAAACCGGTATATATGTCTGATCATTACACACACACACACACACACACACACACACACACACATACCACACACACATACACCACACACACACACACGCACACACATGTAAGTCTATATATATTAGGAAGAAAGAGAAAAGAAGAAAAATATATAGAAGAGAAGCAGAACAAATGTTTTTTTTTTAATGCTGATGAACTGACGGACTGAAAATAAAACTTTAATCTTTAACAGAATCTACATAATTTCTTCATAATATAATCTCCACGGTGCTTCATCTACATATCCCTTTTTCTGGTTGATGAGAAGTAACGGAAGGGGAGTAGAAAATGTAGAACGAATCAAGGAGATAGACAGGGGGAAGGAAAGGAAATGAAAGGATGGAAAGTGATGAAGAAATCGTAAAAAAAAAATATATAAATACTGATAATACGTTCTTAGTATTAACCACAGAAAAAAAGGCATAAGATATGTCCTTCTTTTGAAGGAAGTGATCTTAAAAAAAAAAAAAAAAAAAAAAAAAATTGTGGTTCAGAGTCTTCCCCCCCCCCTCCCTCCACCACAGAGACACACTCCTAGTCTCAAAGCTTTCCAACAGCAGCTTAGAATTCCCAGCTTTTCACAGTCAGCGCGAGGAAAGAATGAAAGAAACAGTTTATGTAAATTATGCGCCTCCCAAGTCTTGTAAGTTCTGAACATGAAAGCTTGAATCCTGTAACATGCATGAGAAATGTCAGTGCGAAAGACAAGGGATCTTTAACACAGGAAATCATATTCCACACGCGAATACATGCAACTTAATGTGAAGGATTTAGGCTGAACAGACGGAAAGATGATGATGATGAGGAAGAAGAAGAAGAAGAAGAAGAAGAAGAAGAAGAAAGAAGACAAAGAAAAAAATATAAAAAATTAATAGAAAAAGAAAAAGACGAAGTCTGAGAAGAAGAAGAAAAACAAGAAGAAGAAGTGCAAGAAGAAGAAAAACAAGAAGAAGTGCAAGAAGAAGAAAAACGAAGGGAATAACCCCCACCCCAAGAGAGAGAGAGAGAGAGAGAGAGAGAGAGAGAGAAGAGAAGAGAGAGAGAGAGAGAGAGAGAGAGAGAGAGAGAGAGAGAGAGAGAGAGAGAGAGAGAGAGAGAGAGAGAGAGAGAGAGAGAGAGATAAGACGAGTAATGAACCGTTGATGGCTTCTTGAAGAGGAATCGTAAGTAATGAACCGACTGTAGAGAGAGACCGAAGCAACAGTCGAATAATCAAGCTCATTTCTCTGAGGTCATTCTTCTCCATTTGTGATGGTGGCGATGGTTGTAATTATGTTTATGAGAAAGATAGTGATAAGGATGATAATGGTAATGACAATAAAAATGATGATGATGATGATGATGATGATGATGATGATGATAATGATAATAATAATAATAACAATAATAAAAATAAAATAGTAGTAGTAGTAGTAGTATAATAATAATAATAATAATATAAATTAATAATAATAATAATAATGATAATAATAATAACAGCAATAATGACAATAATAATAATAATAATAATAATAATAATAATAATAATAATAACAAAAATGACAATAATAATAATGACCATAAAGATTATACTACTAAAAATGATAAAAATAACAATAACAACAACAATAATAATAATGATAATGATAATAATGATTATGATAATCATAATAATAACATTAATGATAATAATAATAATAGATAATGATGATGATGATGATGATGATGATGATGATGATGATGATGATGATGATAATAATAATAATAATAATAATTATTATACCAATAACAATAGTATCAATAACAACAAAAATATTAATAAAAATAATCATTATAACAACAGCAATAATAGTAATGGTAATGCTGTGCTGCTGCTGCCGATGATCATAATAACAATACTAGCAGTAGTTATAAATGATAATAGTATTCTTATTGTTATTATCAATGACATTAATGATACAACTACAGCTGATGATAATAAGAGTGATAATAATTGTAATAATAATCGCGATAATAATAATTATGAGTAGAATAATAATAATACAATGTTGATAATAAATAACTAAAAAGAAAAAAAAATAATTGAAATAACAGTGATAGTAACAATAATAAGAAGAATGCTAACAGTTATGATAAAGAAACTTGTAATGATAGAAGTAATGATAATGATTATGATTGTCATGAGATTCTCTAGAATGATTTTATTGTTAATCATCATAATAACAATGACAAAAATAAATGTAATCACAAGCACAATAATGAAAGTAGCTTTAATACTTATTATAGAATATATACAGATCAAATGAATCATAATCATATATATCATTACCTAGCACCCTATTTGATGTTATACTTATATAACTTACCACCTTAGATACTCCCTTGAGTAAGACTGGTAATAAGTGGAATATAACCCAATATATTTCTGCGAACAGGCCTCTGGATAATAGATTTTTATTTCCACTCTCCCCGGCTCGTGGTTTGGTATAAAAAGAATAATACATCCAAGAGTGCCCTGCAAAACACTAAAGGCTTATCCACCATAGATAACACCTACACTCTGTAGCTTCAATGGAATGTGGCGTTCCCCTGTAACTATCATTCATCTACCGTACAACCATTGGAAATCCAAATCCTTATGTCAGGATTACCATAAAATACCATTCTGCACTCTACCATAAGTCTGGCCACTGACATATTCATACACACTACGATAAAACAAATGACAGATATCAAGATATGAGATAACAAAAATACAACAACAGAACTTAAATCATAACATCAGAAATAATCCCAGAAAGTTCCAAGAAACGACATAACCACAGCGGGCTATGAAGCAGGAATTCGTGCGTAACAATTTAAAATTTCCAGATTATTTCTTTATATCAGATAGAAGATCTTTCATCATTTGTGCTTTTCGTGCATGGTGAAGATAACCAACCTAGTTGAGATTGTATAGTCCAGGTCATGTTATATTGTGATAGTAAACAGAAAATTTTATTTTTTTCTTACAGATTTTGGAAAACTTAAATGACCTTGAGCAGCTGGTGCAATGCTTGTTTCTTGCTCTGACCGCGGTGGCAAAATTTCTCCTCTTATATATATACTATTCAATATCCATACGACATAAGTTTTTATGTAATATCAAAGAAAATATGAAACACGTATATAAAAAAAAAAACGTAATCCATTTTCTATCTCTATATATGCTGAAAAAACTCAAATAAACGCTCGCAAGTCTCTGCCATTACAAGTACGTCTGTCAGACGAAGTTATAGGGATGTTTCCCTGAGGTTGGACTTATCTGAAGCGAGCTCGTGACGCATCACCTCCTTCATTTATTGTTTATTATTTGTTTATAATCACAAGGCAAAGCTCGATAAATTGTAAGTGTGGCATAGCGCATGGGATTGATTTTTTGGCTTCTTCAAAGTACTGGAATGCGGAAATGAAAAAGCTCTCTGATATGGTTGTTACCTCCTGAAGGACAGACCGGTCATGTGTGCTGAGGAATAAGTAAGTACGTTCAGATTATGAATTTCTTGTTTTTGTTGCGTTATTTGTCTATTTTTTCGTTTCATATTGAATATGTTGTCGATCATTTCAGAGGAAAACATAAGACGTGACAATCAGTGACAGTGGGATGTGAACGTTCGAAGAAATGCATCTGCTATTTATCATGCTTCGATATAGTCTTTGTCTCGATTAGTAAAAGAGCCCTTGGCTGACTTCTTACAATTGTTATTCACAAAACGAAAGACAGTGAAGTGTTGTCTAATAGCTGCCAATATATCGAATAAGTTTATGAGTAAGCTGATGTATTCTTTCGTTTATCAAGGATCATGCACGTTGATGTGATAACATTATGAGAGATTACCGGCTTTTAACATAGCAGTGCTACGTAATATTTGTCTAAAAACATCTCAGCGCATTCTCAATAGCACTGTAAGATTACGACTACTATACTACATCGTAGATTCATAGCAATAATCATCACCCCACCATCACCATCACGATATTATTATTCTTACTACTACTACTCCTAACTACTACTACTACTACTACTACTACTACTACTCTACTACTATTATTATTCTTATTATTATATTATTATTTATTATTTATTATTATTATTTGTAGCTGTAAGTACAATAGAAATAGCAATATTGAATAGTATAATAGTAATATAATAGTAATTGTAGCAGCAGCATAGTAGTAATATAAGTAATAAGGGTAATTGAGTCATATTAACAGTAGTAGTAGTAGAGGAAAGTACTAATAGTGCAGCTTGATGCTGTGTTTTCAGTCGGATTGGGTCATCGGAGTTCACAACACTAATGGATTGATGTTATTTTTTATTTTATTTTATCTTTGTTTATTGTTAAAACAGTTTCTCCCGACCCCCCCCCCACACCTAATGGACGGGGGGGGGGGGGGGGGGGGGGGGCGGGGAAACTTAACAAAATACATACGTGGCAATACAGTCATAATTCTTAATGATTGTGCAAGGCAATAATTTCACATCAGGGAATAAGGTTTAAAAAACAAACAAACAAACATTGACCTCGATATTTTCTGTCCCAGTCAGTTGCCATTAGCTATATTTATTACATAATCAGGACAGAAGAATTGTTATGAGTGTTGTCATACGTTGCTTGTTACATTTGATTATTGTAGATAATACCCACCTCAATCATAATTATTCTTTCGGTTAACAGTGAAAATAATTTTTCATTTGTTTCTATATCATATCTCCTCCCACCCCCGTGTACCCCTCGTACAGAACACATATAATCAGATTGTGAGAAGAAC
>NC_051387.1:47725277-47735277 GCF_015228065.2 Penaeus monodon
ACAGAGTTCAGAATTTCTTGAGACAACAGGAAGTGCTTTAGGCGAACACTTAAAGCTGCCTCTTAACGCACAGTGCTGATTATGCTGTGAAAGATAGCCAATTCTCGCATATCAATTATCACATCATCGACATCTTGTATTGTGAGTATTCAGATTATGTACCAGAAGTTGATTGCAAGGCTCCAGTCATCGACAAGCCCTCCACCGAAAATAGAAGTTAGAAGGTGTTCTGAATGCGTGGTTGATGGCCCTTGCAGAAGCATGCATACGAATGCTGAGTTCAGGAAGATTTGCAATTGTAGTTCAAGGCAACATCATTAAGTTCCTTATGCAAAACATAATATTGACTGATCCAAACCTTTTCCGCTTTTCTTATTGTGATGTTAACAGAAAGATTAGGTGGCACTGAATACACCTGTTCATTCTTTACACAAGAATCCAGATGGAAATATTTAGCGTCCCCTTTACTTAAACGAGAAGTATTGGAAGTTGCACAAACCAAACGTCGAAACTGGTCCACGGAATGGTTGAAAAGGTTTAGGAAAGATCTTCCGGAGGACAAAGAAAAAAGAGGAGAAAAGAGTTTCTCTGCTGACACATTAGCTGATCCGTCGGTGGTGGAACACTGTGCTTTTCACTTTAGGTCACGTAGTCAGATGGAAAAGTGCCAGAAAGGCTGATAGATACCTTACCGATATCCTGAGTGATCACTATTTTACATGACACTCTTTAATGTGGCGTATAATCCAGAGTCAGGATGCCATTTCCCCTTGTGTGCGACTTGGTCAACGCTTGCATAGTTTACGGATTTTGTTTGGAAGCCCGATTGTGAAAGCTGTGTAATCCAGGGGATCCAGTTTGTTTTGCTATGCTAAGACCAAATATAGTCCAAATGGTGTGTCGATAAGCATTGTAATAAAATCGGACATGGGAAAGTTGCCTATATGGCGAGGGGTTTGGCAAAGAGACAACGTCAACCTGTTTCCCCTTTGCGGTGCTTGTCTTGAGCGCCACAGACGAACGTTGTCCCTGAGGTTGGATCGCACTACTACTAGTGGGGGACTTGGAATGCAGTGACGACATCGTGCAACCCTCCTGCGGGAGGGAAACTAACGGCTTTAATGGGCCATCTAGGCAGGAGGGGGCCAAAAGCCTTCGCGGCCGTAGAGGAGCTGGGGCGAAACCTGCATCCGCGTCACGGAACCTCTCGAACTTTTTCATAACGCTGGAAAACTCCCTTTCCTCAAGACCCAACAAGAAGAGCGTAGACTCTCACGATACTATCGTATACCCTGGCACACGAAGACAGAGCAATCCCGAGCTTAGCACCCCTTCTTTATGTGTCCTTGATCCTGAAAGATGTGAGTGGATGTGACTGAGGAAGTGCTGGGCCGGGGGATGGGGGAATTTATCAAGATGGAGAGACTCGTAATGAGATATTGACCTGGTAGCCTCTAGCCTCACTCCTTGCGGGAGGTATTAGGTTCCTGACAAGGCTAATAGAAACAAATTGAAGTATTTGACAAAATTACTATACTTCCTGTTATGCTTAGAATATAAGGACTACAAGATTTGAATAAAGGACATCCACTTATAATGTAGAAATGGCTGTGGTAAATGATATTCGTAATCAGATGTTATTCTAATTGTGACAAGGTAAATGTACCTTAAAACTCGATTTACTGTTTGTTAATGCTCTACCACGCACACAGTACCACAGCACCCCCCCCTCTCACACACCTTTACCGCATGCATATGCACATACAGAACACATATCAGAAAGTCTAACAAACTCGTGCATGTGTTTGCACCCTTTTAAATATATGTCTGTATTTTCTATTTTTCATGTTTGTTGATATTCAAGGACTGACGAATTCCATCGTAATGTATGGATGACTGTCTTTGTGATGTTTTATTCCTTCCTCTCATTTATTGCAGATGCTTATAAAATATGCACGACGCAAACACACGACCACCACACGCACACGCACACGCGACACTTCACACGCACACGTCACACGCACACGCACACCACACACGCACAGGACGGACGCACACACACAACGCACACACACGTACACGCACGACACGTCACGCACGGCACACTTACACGCACGCACACGTACACACACACACACAACACTACACACACACAGCACAAACACACACACACACACACACACACACACACACACAACACACAAAAATGTATAAAGTAGAAGACGGATAGATACATCAATGCTGAAGTTATCAGTAATTTAAGCGGAAACGCCATGGGTACCTTGCATTAGAGATACCATGCATAGTGACCATAAGAAATTATATTTTCATACTAAAATATATTATAGATATATATATATATATATATATAGATATATATTATATATATATATATATAATATATAAGATATATATATATAATATATACACATATATGTAATATATATATATATATATATATAGATATATATATGTATATATAATATATCATCAA
Source organism: Penaeus monodon (assembly GCF_015228065.2). Classification (NCBI taxonomy): domain Eukaryota; kingdom Metazoa; phylum Arthropoda; class Malacostraca; order Decapoda; family Penaeidae; genus Penaeus; species Penaeus monodon. The sequence goes on from NC_051387.1 coordinate 47,727,772, forward strand.
TAACGCATGACTCATGCTTGCGCAGCCGTGGCGACCTCTCCACCATCCTTCGCCACTAAACTCGATCTTACGCTTTTCTTTCCCTTTAATACCATCGACGCCCCGAAAATATCTTTGTATTGGTCGTCAGTCTTGTCTTTTCGGTTTGCCTTCTTCCTCCGTTTCTTCCCGTTTTTCTCATACTTTTACTTCCTCTACATGACCAATAAACTTTATTTTCCATCTTGTTTCAAGATGTCCCAACAGTCGGCGTCTTTTTACAATTTATTTTTTCTCAGCACTTCATCATCTCTTCTTGCTCTGTCCAGCTTTTTTAAAAAAAATTTCCGCAGTACGTCGTCTGTAACACCATTTCAAAACTATTGATCTTTTCCTGTCATCTTACTTCAACACCCCAACACTCAGAAACCATATGATTGCATTGGGAAAACTAATGAGTTCAATAACCTCAGCTTTTGTCCGTAAGGTAATATGCTTCGGTCTTTCAGATGTGATTGAGCGCAATTGTGGCGCTTTTTGCATGGTAATTCCTTCTTTTTATCTCCGGTGAATCATCATATGTATTAGTTTAAAACAGCTCCAGGATAATTGAACTCTTTCACATTTTCCACAATCATTCATTGATTGTAACATTTCATCATTGTTTCATTGCCGGTTATCTTTGAATCTTCATGATCTTAATTTCTTGGCATTAAAGAAACAGCCAGCCTTTTCAGCGTGCCATTCTCTAACTTATCTAGTAGTTGTTGTAGTTCAGTGGATAACTTGCTGGCAATCAAAACTATATCATCGGCGTACCTCAGATTTGATATTTTGTATCCTCCAACATCCACAGTTCCTTCCAATTCTCTAGGCACCTCTCATAATGTTTTCAGAATATTATTAAAGAGGTGCGAGACAGAAGCACCCTGTCGTACTCCTTGGTTTGAACTTCGACCATTCTGTTTAACCCATAAGTGGGTCTTACAGCGCTTGTTGTTGGTCATCAGGGCTTTTATTAATTTGGATGATTTGTTTTTTGGGAAACTTCATATCGTAAACATGTTATTCCAGAGGATATCGTGATCAACAGTATCAAAGCTTTCACCTAAATCGTGAAACACAGGTATAAGGTCTTTTTGATGTTCTCTGTTTTTCCTCTATGATCAATTTTAAATTTAGAATCTGGTTTCTGGTACCTTTTCCAGGGCGAAACCCGGCTTGTTCGGTCCTGCAATTTCCTCTCTTAACTTTCAACTTCATTCTTTCAGCATAATTATCAACAAAATTTTGCTGCTGTGACTTATTACGGCAATTGTCCTATTATGTTGCATTGAGTGTCGTCACCTTTTTTAGTATGGGAGTAAAGACTGATTTTAACCCAGTCTTCTGGCCATTTTTCTTTCATTCCATATGTTTGTACAGAGTTTGTAGAAGAAGTATTCAACACTTTCGCCAGCATTCTAATTAGTTCTGCTGTTATTTCATTATTCCGGGCTCTTGTTATTCTTTACTTCTTTTTGGCTTTTATAACTTCGTCAGCAGTGGCGGTGGTTTCATCCTCGCTGTCATTGAGTCTAATTATGTTGTTTGTTAGATCTTTATTCTTTTTGTATCAAGTTGGAAAACAATAAGTGATTCCATCCTATCCTTTGACTTCTTTTCCCATCACATAAACAAGTCCATCTTCAGTTTTGATAGTGTCCATTGTAGTTTAAATTTTCGTGTGATGTTTTCGTACTCCTTGGTAGAGTTCCTTTAGTTTTTATTGATAGAACCGTTTTTCAATTCTCTGGCAATGTTCATTGAAATATTTTTCCTTACTCTTTGTCGCAATACTCTTTGAATTTTTGTATTTTGTTTTCTTGTAAATTTACTTTTTCCACTGGATTATTGATACCTTTTTATTTTAGGCACTTCTTGTTTCATTTCACTTAGTGTGTTTTTCGATATCCAGGGGGGAATTTTGTCTTTTTCTTTTGGCGATAGTTTCTTAAGCAGTACTACTCAGCAGTAAACGATTCTTTTCCTTCTTCCCACAACTCATTTGTGTTTTATCATCTTCACCTTGATTGATATTTAAATTTGTTTGACACTGCATTCTGTAATTGTTAGCAAGAGGTTTTGTTCGAGCTTTTAGAGGTGGTATTGGACGCTCATCTTTTTGAGTTCTTATTTTAAAGTCGATAGTTAGTAGTTGTGGTCACTGTTCTAGTCGGCACCAGTCTTGTTTTGGATTTTTTCGCAAACTCTTCATTTTTTGGTTCAGCACCAATGTAGTCAATTTGGTTTGCGTGTCTTTTGTCTGGTTGAAAACCACTGTACAAGTGTCTTTGGGTGTGTTGGAAACAATTTATTGTGCTATATAACTCAAATATTTGTAACATACAGAAATTCATAAAATTCTTTACTCTTTCAATTATATCTCCAATGCCGATTTCCACCTGTAATTTTTTAGATTATTTTTTCTACTTTGGGTTGAGGTCTCCCATGATTATTTTACATCTCTGTTAGGGATTGTGTCCTAAAGTATCTGGAAGAGTTATAAAAATTTTCCATTTCTTCATCACACAATATTGGTTGGTGCGTAGCATTGTATAATACTAATATTATGATGTTTTGCTTTGTATTCTGACTTTTAAATGCGATCATTTATTGGGCTGTACCCAATTTAGTGCATTTGCAGTTTTTTCGTGAGAATATAGCAACTCCGTGACTATAATTGCCTTCTTCTTTCCATAAAAAAGAACTGTCTTGTTGTTCTTTATTTTGAAACTTCCATTACTTTTCAATTGGTCTCACTTATTTCCTATTATTTGAATGTTTGTATCTATCCATTTCGTTACAGACAGTATGTAAATTTACCCATCTCTTTCATTTTCCCTTCTTTCCACCCACGTTCCGATTTTTTAATGTGTTTTCTTAATTGGACTGTTTTCTTTATCTTCTTTGTCCCTTCCAATGCTTTTTACCATTGTCGCCTGGTTGCCCACTAACTAACGCGCCCCCCTTGATAACCCACGCGACGGGCGATGTGGTATGAATTATCGCTTCTGTATTTAATCAGTGGTGTAGGGTCTTTTCGAGAGAAAAATAAAAAGTTTGGTGGAATCCCCAGGCTCCTTCTCAACTCGCAGGTCTCCAACTAATTAGAGAACTATCTCTGCCGCTTTTAAAACAAGTTACCTGTAATACGCCAGACATATTATTTGGTGAAACAATATCAGTAGAACTGAAGTGTTTATCAACCAGATATCCACTGCCCTGCTGCCGACAGTTTTCCCACCCTGGTATAGGGAGTTTAATATGGTGCTATCCTTGTTCAAGGAACCCTAGGTGCAGGTTTTATTTGTCTTACCTCAGGACAAATATATATTATATTATATATATATATATATATATATATAATATATGATATATATAAACCAACACACACACCACACACACACACACACACACACACACAACACATAACACACACACACCCACACACGACACACACACACACACACACACACACACACACATCGTATACAAAGGACCGTAGTTCGTGGCTATAAGTAACAAACCCACTTCTGATGAGATGAATACCCTTGTTCTTCAGAAAAATTGGATTATGAGTGATACTGCATTGTGCACCTTCGAAAAAAAAAAAAAAAAAAAAAAAAAAAAAAAAAAAAAAAATCGTTCTACAGGAAAGAAATGTTTCTTCGTGCGACTGGCAGTGCTGGAGGCAGCGAGGCTGCCGCGGGAAAACTTGTTTTATAAAAGCACGTTAAATTAAGTAGTGCGCGTTTAGAGGCTTTGTGTCTGAACCAAGTCATTTATCGTATAACCAAGTGATAAGGAGATTATTACAGAACAAGGTCTTGATTGTTTTTGTGGTGATTCATATGATAAAGGTGGAATGTATTGTGTGTTTGGTATCCCATGCTTGCTAAGAATCAGAAAGTGACACCGCACGGAGACCTAACCTTCCGTCAAGTAAATATGGGTGGGCGAGCAGTGTGTTTCGGGATTTCAGTTATCTGGCCCCAGAAAAAATACATAAATGTGCTGTAGAAACACTATTCACTCTTCACCATCGGCAACATGCGAAAAGCTCCTTGTATATCCCCTTGGATACGTAGGGTAATCAACATTCGCAAAATCACAACAAACACACACACCGAACGCACACGCACACGCGCAAACGCACACGCACACGCGCAAACGCACACGCTCACGCTAACGTTCACGGCACATACGCGCTCAGGCGAATCGTGACGAGATACACACCAACACGCAAGCGCACACAGATATTATTTTTTTTGGATTTCGATAAGACAATACGAACCACTGAATCTCATTTTCCATTTTCAGAGCAAAGCTGCAATTCAAGACGAAACCATTAAGTTGTGGCCAGTACAAGCAGTCTTCCCCAGAAGTGTTGACATTATGATAAACATCCGCTTTTTACAGTGCCAGAGATTTTCAGACTGTATTGCCCTTGATATTTTTAGAGAAATTCCCTCATAAGATTATTTCTACAAAGAGAGGGCTTGTGGTGATTCGTCACAGCAAGAGGTCTCAAAGACAGTCGTATATGTTTCATGAGTGAAGTCAACTTTTCGCCTTCTTCATCTCCATGTTTCCACTGCAAATTATAAAGCATAAAGTCACTACATTCCACCACAAAGGTTTTTACCAAGCATCTAGGGAAATCATTTAACGTCAACAAAGGATACAAAATGTTGGGTAAATTAAAGCAAGGAATGCGCTCTCTTCCTGTCCTCCATTAATCTGGCGATGATTCTTCCCGTGGCACCTCTGAATTTGGGAGTTTTGATAAAGACATATTCACTTTGCGCGCCTTGCTACAAGGCGGCAACTCAGACGCAACAAACGGGCACTGAAAAAGAGAATTTTCCCTCCTTATGTTTTACAGAGCGGGCGTGCGTCCCTAGAAATTTGGAGTAAAACTGTGACAAGGGTTTTTGTATCGAGGGTTTTGGGTTGGTCCTAATCGTAAATTCGTGAGACTTTCAATGCTGCAGAAAGAGAGAAAATAGAAGAGCCATTAAATACAGCTGACTATTATATCATCTCTTCTTGTCAAATTGTTGGTAACTCTTTTGACATAGTAAACAGATTACCTGGCCATTGATAAGGTCAATACTAAGCCTTTAAGACCTGTGAGAAACAGAGTTTGCCATGAGCGCTAGCTGTAGATGAAAATTAGTTTTGCGTGAATAATAGGGAAGACCCTAAAACACTTAGTAGAAAATCTGTTTTGACGAAGCTTCAAACTTCTTTGGTATGATCTGTGGTAGTTTAAAACAGAGTTATTTAGCTGGAAATTGACGAAATAAAATCGCTCCTCTACAGGTCCAGGCTACGACGTTACTTTTGAGAAGATGAAACATTTCCGGAAGATCTTGGGGAAAATTTTTACCATGGGAGAAGAGAACTAAGGCTTTTTATGCTAATTTGAAGATCTGAATCCTTTACCTTGCTAGTGATGACAATGTCCTGCTACTCGTGGACAGATCTTCACCCCTCTGCATTCAAGAATAGGAAAGTTATAGATATTGAGACTCTACTCATTACTGAACTCTTTTGTGAAAGCAACAGATACCATTGGGGACCTGCCGTCTGTTCTTATCTTGTGCGGTATAGCTGGCTGTGGAAAACTTCATTGTGTCGTTTCAATTTTACATGTTTTGGCGACTATAATGGTGGAACAATCGAGGGGCTGAGATCAGTTGACATTTTGATATTAATTGAAGCCAGGAATGTTACTGAAAGTTCGCTGGTTTCCTACATCAAAAGACTTTATTGCGGGAAACATGTGATTACTTTGATGAAAAAAGAAATCATGCAACACTGACACTCCAAAAGGTAATGTTCTCTTTGTCATTTGGACGGCATGGATGACGCCACGACGATGGAAGAGCCCTTAGTGGAGGAAATACATTTCTACAACTTGCTCAGCTCGCATGATATCACAACTCGACCTGATTCACTTCTCTGCTCACACAGAAAGCCAACAAAACATCACTGTAAGCTCTTGACTCTTAAAATTAAGGGTTTCACACCACATGGGTTTTAAGAAGATTTTATCTCGGAGCATGCTTATCGTTAGGAAACCTGACAAAGAGAAGTGTCATCGAATGGAATTAAGCATTAAAAGCTTACTTGAATAGCACAGGAACTGCTTTTGGCGATCCCCTCAAATTGTCCCTTAAATAGCTCTCTGATTATACTGTGGAAGGACAATACATCTCGAGTTTCGAAATAAACAGCATCGACTCCTCCTGTTCTCTGAGTGTTTTTTAGACTGTGTGCCATGAATTGATTTCTCGACTTCATTCATCGACATCCTTCATCATATATAGCTGAGGCAATCAATTAAATGACTGGTTGATGATACTTGCAGAAGAAGCATTTTTCATGCTTTGATGAGGGTAAAATTTGTAATAGAACAAGCAAAGCAAAATGAGCTTTCATCATTTTGCCGGAAGGTCATATTCAAAGGGTGCAGTCCAGACTCTCTCTGCATTTCTCTTGTCGAAGTTAAAGAAGTGTGGTGGAGTAAACACTCCTTCTCGTTTATCACATAGTCAAATGGAATATCTGCATCATTACACATAGTTCAGCCATTGTACCTCGTGATCACCCAGATGTGATGTCGAAGGTTCCCAGTCTTCTTAAGATCCATTTTATGAAATTCGGGAAACCGTTGGTGGAACACTGTCCTCTTCACATTAGGGAATCTGTGCATAGAAAAACAAAGTTACTGCGGCATTCTGCATTGTATAACAAAAATTCTCTTGAGCGAAGCAGAAGCACCTCCATGGCACTTGTTGGCGCATATCCAAGAATCAAACTGCCATTCCGCTTGTTAGTGATTTCACTGCTACAATATCTCGGAACCATTTGGAAACCAGATCATGAAAGCCTATGTATCCATTGATCCGATGAAGTTAATCCTGCAGAACACAGATTTCGCACCGAAGGGCGTATTGATGGCGGATTTAACGGCAGTGTCATCCATGGGATGTTGCAGATGAAGGGCGGCGCCTGTGATGTGAGGAAAACATCAACTTCTTCCCAATGCTTACGGCTTTTATTCAAACGGCCAGACACTACGTTGTCCTGAGAGGGACCAGCAATATTTACGAATGGGTAAACTCGGAGACCGGCCGACGACCTTCCTCACAACTCTTTTGCCGGGGGGGAGGCTGACTGCTTGCATGGGGCATTTGGATGTTAAGGGGGTTTCCGTCTCGTGAATATGCAATATCTAGGCGAGGTGTTTGTCCGTATATCCAGTGGCGAAGCACTAACAAGCGCTCAGCAGTCGCTTATGGAGACTGAACCGTTATCATGAGTTGACTCTCCGCTAGACATCCATTGGAAGAAAGTGTACAGTCTATTCCGAGACTTGATATCCCCCGTCATGTCTGTCATACATGAAGAATGTTAGTGATTGAGAATGAAACATGGGCTGCAGAGGCGGTCTCTAGACTCGGACAGACTTACGAT
>NC_051387.1:47737777-47761131 GCF_015228065.2 Penaeus monodon
TGGGGGGGGGGGGGGGTATGGCCCTTCCCTGGCTCTGGTAGCTTCGGCGAGAGCCCTCGCTGCCGACGCGGTTATGTAGCCCACTGTCTGTCACCTATGTTGTACCTCACTTCCCCAGCGCCAGTCATACCGCCTCGAGGGCCGAGCAGGAGGCCGCCTCGAGGGCCGAGCAGGAGGCCGCCTCGAGGGCCGAGCAGGAGGCCGCCTCGAGAGCCGTGCAGGAGGCCGCCTCGAGGGCCGAACAGGAGGTCGCCTCGAGGGCCGAACAGGAGGCCGTCTCGAGGGCCGAGCAGGAGGTCGCCTCGAGGGCCGAACAGGAGGTCGCCTCGAGGGCCGAACAGGAGGTCGCCTCGAGGGCCGAACAGGAGGCCGCTTGAGAGCCGAACAGGAGGTCGCCTCGAGGGCCGAACAGGAGGCCGCCTCGAGAGCCGAACAGGAGGCCGCCTCGAGGGCCGAACAGGAGGCCGCCTCGAGGGCCGAACAGGAGGCCGTCTCGAGGGCCGAGCAGGAGGTCGCCTCGAGAGCCGAACAAGGAGGCCGTCTCGAGGGCCGAGCAGGAGGTCGCCTCGAGAGCCGAACAGGAGGTCGCCTCGAGGGCCGAGCAGGAGGCCGCCTCGAGGCGGCCTCCTGCTCCCTAACCATTGTGTCTCGTACGCAAGTGAGGAAATGGGGGCAGCAGCACCAGCTTTAGGAGGGCTCGGACACGGTATCCGTGGAGATGCATCTCAGAGGCACAACTTTCACGGTAATCTGTCTTATCGAGTAGAAGGAGGACTGCCTCTTTGGCCTAGACCTCTTCTTTCGCTTCAACTGTGTGTTGGACTTCTACGAAGACACGCTGACCTTCCGCCAATTTGTAGCCGAACCGATGGATTACGCAGATGACTTAAGAACAACGGTGAACGTTAACGGTCACAATATAGAAGCGATGATCGATACAGGCTGCCCTGGTCATCTTGACGGCCCCATGAGCGCGGCGAAGGAGCTCAACCTGCCTTTGAAGGATGTGTCGCACGAGAATCGAAGTTGGGTTTCCTACATGTATGGGCTTGGCTACGTTAAATACGCGACCAATTTGGAAAGTCTCACGTTTCTGAACGCTAAATTTTCCAATGTCTTATTCGATGTCTGGCCTGAAAATCATCTCCATCCAGTAATACTTGGAGCCTTAGCCCTGTGGAACTGCTGCTTCGAGTTCCACGGAGATGGGACGTGGGAATTCACACGTGAGTCGGAGGACGAGTCGGAGGACGAGTCGGAGGACGAGCTGAAGGCCACGCCGGAAGTTGCCTTGCAAGACTGCAGCGGGGCGAGCGCGTGTGCGAGCACTGAAACACAGGAGTGAGGAGAGCGAGCAGTGAGGAGAGAGTGACTTCAGTCACGAGGCGAGGCCCCTGGACTGCCGCCTCCCTGTCGCTCAGCTCTGGCCGAGCTGGAGTCCGATGTTCCAATCATTCGGCCACCGCGGCCTTGGCCATGATATTCTTAGCAATTTAGAGCCATTTGCCTTCCGCACGGTGTTTTTTTTTTTTTTTTTTTTTTTATCGAGTCACCATCTCTATTTACCCGGCACTGACTTGGGCTGACTTATCCACCCAGTGGCTAGGCAGACAATCGAGGTGAAGTTCCTTGCCCAAGGGAAAACGCGCCGGCTAGTGACCTCGAACCCTCGAACTCAGATTGTCGTCGTGACAGTCTTGAGTCCGATGCTCTACTATTCGGCAACCGCGGCCCCCATATATATATATATATATAGATATATAATATATATATATATATATATATATATATATAAAGTCTGGCGTATTACAGTGTAACTGTTTTAAAAGCGGCAGAGATAGTTCCTCCTAATTAGTTGGAGACTGCGAGTTGAGAAGGAGCCTGGGGGATTCCACTCAACTTTTATTTTCTCCTGACAAACCTCTACACCAATGATTAAATACAGAAACGATAATTCATACCACATCGCCCGTCAGCGTGGGTTATCAAGGGGCGCGTTAGTTAGTGGGCAACACAGGCTGACAATGTTAAATATGCATCTGGAAGACAAAACGTAAGGAACATTAAAAATCGGAACGTGGAACGTAAGGAAAATGAAAGAGATGGGTAAATTACATACTGTCTGTAACGAAATGGATAGATACAACATTCAAATACTAGGAATCAGTGAGACCAATTGGAAAAGTAATGGAAGTTTCAAAACTAAAGAAAACAAGACAGTTCTTTTTTTCTGGAAAAGAAGAAGGAAATTATAGTCACGGAGTTGCTATGATTTCTCACGAAAAAAACTGCAAATGCCACTAATTGGGTACAGCCCAATAAATGATCGCATTTTAAAAGTCAGAATACAAGCAAAACCTCATAATATTAGTATCATACAATGCTACGCACCAACCAATATTGCAAGTGATGAAGAAATGGAATTTTTTTATAACTCTCTCCAAGATACTTTAGACACAATCCCTAACAGAGATGTAAAAATAATCATGGGAGACCTCAACGCCAAAGTAGGAAAAAATAATCTAAAAAATGACACCTGTGGAAAATTCGGCCTTGGAGATATAAATGAAAGAGGTAAAGATTTTATTGAATTCTGTAGTACAAATATTTAGTTATAGCCAATACATTGTTCCAACACCACCAAGACACTTGTACACGTGGTTTTCACCAGACAAAAGAACACGCAACCAAATTGACTACATTGTGCTGAACCAAAAATGGAAGAGTGTTGCATAAAAAATTCGAAAACAAGACCTGGTGCCGACTGCAACAGTGACCACCACTACTAACTATCGACTTTAAATAATGACTCAAAAAGATGGAGCGTCCAACACCACCTCTAAAGCTCGACTACAAAACTCTTGATAACAATTACAGAATTGCAGTGTCAAACAAATTTGAAATACTCAATCAATGTGAAGATGATAAAACACCAAATGAGTTGTGGGAAGAAGGAAAGACTCTTGCTGAGCACTGCTTAAGAAACTATCGCCAAAAAGAAAAGACAAATTCCCCCTGGATATCTGAAAAAACACTAAGTGAAATTGAAACAAGAAGATGCCTAAAATAAAAAGGTATCAATAATCCAGTTGAAAAAGTAATTTACAAAAACCAAAATACAAAAATTCTAAGATTATTGCGACAGATAAGGAAAATATTTAAATGAACATTGCCAGAGAATTGGAAACTGTTCTATCAATAAGACAACTAAAGAACTCTACAAGGAGTACGAAACTCACGAAAATTTAAACCTACAATGGACACTATCAAAACTGAAGATGGACTTGTTTTATGTGATGGAAAGAAGTCAAAGATAGATGGAATCAATATTGTTCCAAACTTATACAAAAAGAATAAAAATCTAACAACAACATTAATTAGACTCAATGACAGCGAGGATGAACCACCGCCACTGCTGGACGAAGTTATAAAAGCCATAAAAGAAGTAAAGAATAACAAGAGCCCCGGAATAGATGAAATAACAGCAGAACTAATTAAGAATGCTGGCGAAAGTGTTGAATACTTCTTCTACAAACTCTGTACAAAAATATGGAATGAAAGAAAATGGCCAGAAGACTGGTAAAATCAGTCTTTACTCCCCATACCTAAAAAAGGTGACGCACTCCAATGCAACATAATAGGACAATTGCCTTAATAAGTCACAGCAGCAAAATTTTGTTGAAAATTATTGCTGAAAGAATGAAGTTGAAGTTAAGGAGGAAATTGCAGACGAACAAGCAGGTTTTCGCCCTGGAAAAGGTACCAGAAATCAGATTCTAAATTTAAAATTGATCATAGAGAAAACAGAGAACATCAAAAAGACCTATACCTGTGTTTCATCGATTATGTGAAAGCTTTCGATACTGTTGATTCACGATATCCTCTGGAATAACATGTACGATATGAAGTTTCCAAAACACATCATCCAATTAATAAAAGCCTTGTATGACCAACAACAAGCAGCTGTAAGAACCACTTATGGGTTAACAGAATGGTTCGAAGTCAAACAAGGAGTACGACAGGGTTGCATTCTATCTCCGCACCTCTTTAATATATATTCTGAAACAATTATGAGAGGTGCTCTAGAGAATTTTGAAGGAACTGTGGGATGTTGGAGGATACAAAATATCAAATCTGAGGTACGCCGATGATATAGTTTTGATTGCCAGCAGTATCACTGAACTACAACAACTACTAGATAAAGTTAGAGAAGCAAGCGAAAAGGCTGGCTTATTTCTTAATGCCAAGAAAACTAAGATCATGAAGATTCAAAGATAACCGGCAATGAACAATGATGAACATGTTACAATCAATGGAATGATTGTGGAAAATGTGAAAGAGTTCACTTATCTTGGAGCTGTTTTAACTAATACATATGATGATTCACCGGAGATAAAAAGAAGAATTACCATTGCCAAAAGCGCCACAGTTGCTCTCAATAACATCTGGAAAGACCGAAGCATTACCTTACGGACAAAACTGAGGTTATTGAACTCATTAGTTTTCCCAATTGCATCATATGGTTTCTGAGTGTTGGTGTTGAAGTAGATAGAAGCAAAAAAAGATCAATAGTTTTTGAAATGTGGTGTTACAGACGAGTACTGCGTATTAGCTGGACAGAGATAGAAGACGAATGATGAAGTGCTGAGAAAAATAAATTGTAAAGACCGACTGTTTGACATCTTGAACAAGAGGAAATTAAAGTTTATTGGTCATGTAAGAGAAGTAAAGTATTGAGAAAAACTTGCTGACAGGGATGGTGATAGGAAACAGAGGAAGAGGCAAACCAAAGAACAAGACTGAGCGACAATATCAAGGATATTTGCGGCTGTCGATGGTATAAGTGGAAAGAAAAGCGTAAGATCGAGTTTAGTGGCGAAGGATGGTGGAGGGGTCCACGGCTGCTCAGCATGAGCATACCGTTATTGATTGATATATATATATATATATATATATATATTATATATATATATATATCTATATATATCATCATCATCAATAACGGTATGCTCATGTTTGAGCAGCCGTGGACCTCTCCACCATCCTTCGCCACTAAACTCATCTTACGCTTTTCTTTCCACTTGTATCCCATCGACAGCCCGCAAATATCTTTGATATTGTCGCTCAGTCTTGTCTTTGGTTTGCCTCTTCCTCTGTTTCCCATCACCATCCCTGTCACAAGTTTTTCTCCAATACTTTTACTTTCTCATTACATGACCAATACTTTAATTTCCTCCTGTTCAAGATGTCCAACAGCCGTGTTTACAATTTATTTTCTCAGCACTTCATCATTGTCTTCTTCTCTGTCCAGCTATACGCAGTACTCGTCTGTAACACCACAGTTCAAAACTATTGATCTTTTCTCTGTCTATCTACTTCATCACCCAACACTCAAACCATATGATGCAATTGGGAAAACTAATGAGTTCAATAACCTCACTTTCCGTAAGGTAATGTTCGGTCTTCCAGATGTTATTGAGAGCAATTGTGGCATTTTTGGCAATGGTAATTCTTCTTTTATCCGGTGAATCATCATATCCACATATATCTATATCTATATCTATATATATATATATAATATAATATCTATATATATATATAATATATATATATATGTGTGTGTGTGTGTGTGTGTGTGTGTGTGTGTGTGTAGAAATAGGTAAATATATATATATGTATAGATAGATAGATACTTAACGCAGGCGCGTTGTTCCTTGGGCAAGGAACTTCATCTCGATGGCCTACCTAACCACTGTGGGCAAGCCAGCCCAAGTCAGTGACGGTCCCGGAACTGGGTAAATAGAGATGGGTGACTCGATAAAAACACCGGGCGAAGCAACGGCACACCACCGCTCTAAATTGCCAGAAAATCATAGAAATCCATGATCGCCAACGTCCTTGTAGGACAAGGCGCTTGAAGAGAATATATAATATATATTAGATATCAATACGGTATGCTCATGTTTGAGCAGCCGTGACCTCTCCACCATCCTTCGCAACTAACTCGATCTTACGCTTTTCTTTCCACTTATACCATCGACAGCCCGCAAATATCTTTGATATTGTCGCTCAGTCTGTCTTCGGTTTGCCTCTTCTCTGTTTCCTATCACCATCCTGTCAGCAAGTTTTTTTCTCATACTTTTACTTCTCATTACATGACCAATAAACTTTATTTCCTCTTGTTCAAGATGTCCAACAGTCGTCTTTACAATTTATTTTTCTCAGCACTTCATCATTCGTCTTCTTCTCTGTCCAGCTAATACGCAGTACTCGTCTGTAACACCACATTTCAAAACTATTGATCTTTTTCTTGTCTATCTACTTTCACACCCAACACTCAGAACCATATGATGCAATTGGGAAAACTATGAGTTCAATACCTCAGCTTTGTCGTAAGGTAATGCTTCGGTCTTTCCAGATGTTATTGAGAGCAATTGTGGCGCTTATGGCAATGGTAATTCTTCTTTTATCTCCGGTGAATCATCATATGTATTAGTTAAAACAGCTCCAAGATAAATGAACTCTTTCACATTTTCCACAATCATTCCATTGATTGTAACATGTTCATCATTGTTCATTGCCGGTTATCTTTGAATCTTCATGATCTTAGTTTTCTTGGCATTAAGAAACGCTTGCTTCTCTAACTTTATCTAGTAGTTGTTGTAGTTCAGTGATACTGTTGGCAATCAAAATTATATCATCGGCGTACCTCAGATTTGATATTTTGTATCCTCCAACATCCACAGTTCCTTCAAAATTCTCTAGAGCACCTCTCATAATTGTTTCAGAATATATTTTAAAGAGGTGCGGAGACAGAATGCAACCCTGTCGCACTACTTGTTTGACTTCGAACCATTCTGTTAACCCATAAGTGGTTCTTACAGCTGCTTGTTGTTGGTCATACAAGGCTTTTATTAATTGGATGATGTGTTTTTGGAAACTTCATATCGTACATGTTATTCCAGAGGATATCGTGATCAACAGTATCAAAAGCTTTCACATAATCAATGAAACACAGGTATAGGTCTTTTTGATGTTCTCTGTTTTTCTCTATGATCAATTTTAAATTTAGAATCTGGTTTCTGGTACCTTTTCCAGGGCGAAAACCTGCTTGTTCGTCTGCAATTTCCTCTCTTAACTTCAACTTCATTCTTTCAGCAATAATTTTCAACAAAATTTTGCTGCTGTGACTTATTAAGGCAATTGTCCTATTATTGTTGCATTGGAGTGCGTCACCTTTTTTAGGTATGGGAGTAAAGACTGATTTTACCCAGTCTTCTGGCCATTTTCTTTCATTCCATATTTTTGTACAGAGTTTGTAGAAGAAGTATTCAACACTTTCGCCAGCATTCTTAATTAGTTCTGCTGTTATTTCATCTATTCCGGGCTCTTGTTATTCTTTACTCTTTATGGCTTTTATAACTTCGTCCAGCAGTGGCGGTGGTTCATCCTCGCTGTCATTGAGTCTAATTAATGTTGTTGTTAGATTTTTATTCTTTTTGTATAAGTTGGAACAATATTGATTCCATCTATCTTTGACTTCTTTTCCATCACATAAAACAAGTCCATCTTCAGTTTTGATAGTGTCCATTGTAGGTTTAAATTTTCGTGTGATGTTTCGTACTCCTTGGTAGAGTTCTTTAGTTGTCTTATTGATAGAACAGTTTTCAATTCTCTGGCAATGTTCATTTAAATATTTTTCCTTATCTTGTCGCAATAATCTTTGAATTTTTGTATTTTGTTTTTTGTAAATTACTTTTTCAACTGGATTATTGATACCTTTTTATTTTAGGCATCTTCTTGTTTCAATTTCACTTAGTGTTTTTTCAGATATCCAGGGGAATTTGTCTTTTTCTTTTTGGCGATAGTTTCTTAAGCAGTGCTCAGCAAGAGTTCTTTTCCTTCTTCCCACAACTCATTTGGTATTTTTATCATCTTCACATTGATTGAGTATTTCAAATTTGTTTGACACTGCAATTCTGTAATTGTTATCAAGAGTTTTGTAGTCGAGCTTTAGAGGTGGTGTTGGACGCTCCATCTTTTTGAGTCTTATTTTAAAGTCGATAGTTAGTAGTTGGTGGTCACTGTTGCAGTCGGCACCAGGTCTTGTTTTCGAATTTTTTATGCAACTCTTCCTATTTTTGGTTCAGCACAATGTAGTCAATTTGGTTGCGTGTTCTTTTGTCTGGTGAAAACCACGTGTACAAGTGTCTTGGGTGGTGTTGGAACAATGTATTGGCTATAACTAAATTATTTGTACTACAGAATTCAATAAAATCTTTACCTCTTTCATTTATATCTCCAAGGCCGAATTTTCACAGGTGTCATTTTTTAGATTATTTTTTTCCTACTTTGCGTTGAGGTCTCCCATGATTATTTTTACATCTCTGTTAGGGATTGTGTCTAAAGTATCTTGGAGAGAGTTATAAAAAAATTCCATTTCTTCATCACTTGCAATATTGGTTGGTGCGTAGCATTGTATGATACTAATATTATGAGCTTTAGCTTGATTTCTGACTTTGAAAATGCGATCATCTATTGGGCTGTACCCAATTAGTGCAATTGCAGTTTTTTTTCGTGAGAATCATAGCAACTCCGTGACTATAATTTCCTTCTTCTTTTCCAGAAAAAGAACTGTCCTTGTTTCTTTAGTTTTTGAAACTTCCATTACTTTTCCAATTGGTCTCACTTATTCCTAGTATTTGAATGTTGTATCTATCCATTTCGTTACAGACAGTATGTAATTTACCCATCTCTTTCATTTTCCTTACGTTCCACGTTCCGATTTTTAATGTGTTTCTTAATTGGACCTGTTTTCTTTATCTTCTTTGTCTTCCAGATGCATGTTTAACATTGTCAGCCTGGTTGCCCACTAACTAACGCGCCCCTTGATAACCCACGCGACGGGCGATGTGGTATGAATTATCGTTTCTGTATTTAATCATTGGTGTAGAGGTTTGTCAGGAGAAAATAAAGTTGAGTGGAATCCCCCAGGCTCCTTCTCAACTCGCAGTCTCCAACTAATTAGGAGGAACTATCTCTGCCGCTTTTAAAACAGTTACACTGTGATACGCCAGACATATTATTTGGTGAAACCAGTAATCAGTAGAACTGAAGGTGTTTTCACCAGATATCCACTGCCCTGCTGCCGACAGTTTTCACCGCAACCCTGGTATAGGGAGCTAATAGGGTGCTATCTTTGTTCAAGGGAACCCTAGGGTGCAGTTTATTGTCTTACCCAGGACTAATATATATATAGATAGATAGATAGATAGATAGATAGATAGATAGATAGATATAGATATAGATATAGATAGATATAGATATATGTGGTAGGGTCCCCAGTTCCTTTCCATGGAGAGTGCCGGTGTTACCTTTTAGGTAATCATTCTCTCTATTTATCCGGGCTTGGGACCAGCACTGACTTGGGCTGGCTTGGCCATCCAGTGGTTAGGTAGGCAATCGAGGTGAAATTCCTTGCCCAATGAAACAACGCGCCGGCCGGTGACTCGAACCCTCGAATTCAGATTGCTGTCGTGCCAGTCTTGAGTCCGATGCTCTTACCACTCGGCCACCGCGGCCATATATATATATATATATATATATATATATATATATATATATATATATATATATACATATATAGAGAGAGAGAGGCACATACAGACACACACACACACACACACTAAGGGTCCCACACCCCATTACTAGCTATTCCCCGCCAGGCGTAACTCTGGTATTTCCAAACTGGCTCGAGCTCGTCCTCACGGCAAGAAAACGACACTTGAGAAGTCAAACGCAGGCGTCGTAGGGGAGTCACCGCCGTGGCAGTTAGCGCTGAACTGCGGTTGATTACGAAGGGTATCCAATCAGGTAAGGATGGTACTGCCAAATAACTTCTCAATAAATTACCTGTCTTTTGAAAAGCTATTATATATATATATTTTTTTTCTTCTTCTTTTCTTTTTTTTCTTTTTTTTTACGAAGCCTATTTCTGCTTGGGGGCCGCGGTGGCTGAATGGCTAGAGCGTCGGACTCAAAACTTTAATTTCCTCCTGTTCAAGATGTCCAACAGCCGGTCTTTACATGATATTCTTGGCAATTTAGAGCGGTGGTTTTGCCATTGCCTTCCGCACGGTGGTTTTTTTTTTTTTTTTTTTTTTTATCGAGTCACCATCTCTATTTACCCGGCACTGACTTGGGCTGACTTATCCACCCAGTGGCTAGGCAGACAATCGAGGTGAAGTTCCTTGCCCAAGGGAGCAACGCGCCGGCTAGTGACTCGAACCCTCGAACTCAGATTGTCATCGTGACAGTCTTGAGTCCGATGCTCTAACCATTCGGCCACCGCAGCTACTGATGAGACATTAATTCGTGCTGCAAAGGCACACTCATCCGTTCCTCTTGCGCCTGTCCCACAAGACTGGGGTCTTTGGATAGGCGATCTAACTCAATCACTGTGCACACTTGACCAATTGCTACGTGTGTGCCATTCTGTAGGTGTACTGGACGTGTTCCTCCATTTACCACCCACACAGAGGCTACACCATCTTTAGGTATAACTACTGTCCGAGGGACAATTATCTTGTCTGTAGCTCCTTCAATAATGACCTCCTTATGGTTAAAAGCTTCAGGAACAGTCAGGGATGTATCGTCCACTGCGAGAAGGGCATTGTGTGGTCCTTCTTATGGCAAGCCTTTGGCTATGCTTAGGTGGAACAAACTCTGATATGCCAGAAATGCCTAAGGTACACCCATCAGTGTAAATATAGGAAGGGTCACTCCTCCAAGTCTCAGATAAGCCTTTTGAGGAACAGACTTATGAACTAATTTGTAACAAAACCTCCTAAGAAAATCCATCCCAATCAAGATGTTCCCTGGAAAGTCGACGCCTTCCACCACACACACCCTGTGCTGACACCGCCGTGTCTTCCTACCATTTCCTAAGGAAATTTCTACATCCCACTCAGAGGTGGCTTCAAAGAGTCGACCTGACACTCCACGAAGTCCACGAACCTGGTGATGGATTCTCTTTGGGGTTATTGACTTAGTTCCTTCGATCTTTAAGAGTGTGACCTCAGACCCTGAGTCTATGAAAGCTGTCATAGGTACTCCATGGACATATATCTTTACAAGGGGCCTTCCACAAGGTCCTTGTGCAATAATTTCATTATTCGAGGTCACTGTCTGGACCGCAGCCTCGATCAACGGTTGTCTGCCTGCGGGTATACTCGTGTGGTCCTCGGGAGTGAACCCTGTTTTGGCTCCTCCGATACCCAGAGATGGCTGGAGCATCTCCACTCTGGATGTTCTGAAAGGGACACTCTCTACGGAAATGTCCTTCTCGCTGACACCCGCAGCAAACTAGAACAGAATGCTGATCTCTCCGACGGACTGGACGAGGTGTGACTCGTGAGATTTCTGAAATCTCTCCTCTGCGAGGTGCTGCAGGGAGCTTAGGTGGTTCATTATCATTCTTAATGCCCACTCGAGCATTCCACAGTCTTTGTGCAGTTTCCACTAGTGATTGGACAGAATCACCTTCCTTTAGGGCAAGCAATTCCCTCAGCCAGCCAGGCAATCCTAGGAGGAAGACCCTTCGTACCAATTCTTCAGGGTTTCGAACTGCTTCCCGATGGTCCCGATAACCCTGATAGGCCATCCCCTCAGGAGTGGTATGAAAATCTAAGGGTGCCTGACCTGCCATCATGCGTACCTAATACAAAAGAGCAAAGAAGTCAGAGGCAGAGCATGTCCCTCTGAACTTCTGCCGTATCTTTTGGCGAAACTCAGCCCATGTATAAATATCATCAAAAATGGGTGAGCTGATGATCACGTCTGCCTGACCTTGACAGTGTGCCTTTGCAGCACGAATTAATGTCTCATCAGTAGCTGGCTTAACGGTATTCTCCAGCTGCCTAAGCCATCCCTCCACTTCCTGGTTTCTCCGAAGTGGCTGAGAGGCAGGGGCTTCAGCTCTAAACTTCGTGATACCATCACGATCAGACACTACAACATAAGTTGGCTGTGGGGCGGTATGTGGCTGAGCTACGGGAGGTGTAAAAAGAGTACGAGGTGCCACCTGTGGTCTACTGGATAAGGGTCCAGTATTTTCCTGCACAAAACGAGACTGAGGCAAATGAGGAGTTGCTGGTGTTAATGCCGGAGGAGAAAACTCCTAACTGGTGCTCTAGGCTCGGTTCTCTTAGGAACAGCTCCTGTTGAGGGTGACATGTTAGCAGGAGAGATTGCCGTGGCACCCTGTGGCTCTGGAGAATCAGCATTAGCCTCGGTATTTGAATTTCCACAAGTTCAGTGGAATATATAAAGATCATAAAGTTGAATTCATCAACTTACTAGTAAAAAGAAGTAATAAAAATGTGATGAAATAAAAATAAAAGCCAGTTCGTTAACTTATTATTCTCAAGCCATAACAGAGTAAACCACAAAATAAAAACCTCCACGAAAAGAGCAATCTTAATAAAAACAGATAAACAATACCTTAAAAAAATGCTGTAATTCCTCAGCTCCGTTGATCCTTCGCCAACAGTGAGAGTAAAAATTTTAAAAATAAAAAAAAATCCGTTAAAAACGTCGGCTTTCTGAAGGAAAGACCGAGCGTAAGTCACTGAGCCAAGGCAATCCGCAACTCCCTAACAAGGTCGTTGACCCGACCTTTTATGCGAACAAGGTCGTGCGCCAAGTCCGTTGTTCTTAAAATTGTCGTCTGTTCTTCGAGACGTTACAGCTTCTATTTCATTTATTTTGGAATTGCTCATTTTATTTATTATTTGCGTCGGAGGTCTTTAATAAAAATACATGACATTTCTTATAATCATAAAAAGAACGTAAAATATATACATGATTTTAAATATAAAAGGAAATAAAATTACGCTGGCTAGCCAAACGTCTGCTTAGTAGATCACGCCATCTTCCTTCTCAGTAAGGGCCATCCAAGGAGTTCTCGTTTGTTCATCAGCGTCTTCTGCAGGCAGGTCCTCTGCAGCATCGCCTTCTGCGCCATCTATTTTTCGTTTTTTCACCACGACCAGGCGCCAAGGATTGTCGGGGGGAGGGGGGAGGGTTGTTATGAAGTCTTATGCAGCCTGATAACAGGGGCGTGAGCGGCAAGTAGGAAGCTGAGGTGTCAGCTCACTACACAATGACCGCGGAAAATAAACAGTTCGGAAGAGACAACAGTAAAAACATGTCTTTTTCTCCTTTTTATTTTCTGAGTGAAACCGGCTCGACGCCCAAAGGAAGCTACAAAAAAGAAAGTTAAGTCTGAGGCACCTTTGACTTGCGTAGAGGAGCCGGATGTGACCATACTTTTATATAATAATTATTATTAATAATTACGAGTGCTTTTCTTTGTTAAGATTTTATGATTCACTTTTACGTTAATTTTATACTGCATGTTTTTTTTTTCTCTCTTGAATTTAATATTGGTCTTTAAAGCTAGTTTTCATTATACTATTATTTTAGCTTATTGTGGTTTTAATCCATTTTTAACGTAATTCTTAAACTTTAACTTCAGTTTTTATTACTTCGTTGTGTTGCGCTGTTACTGTGCGACGGAGGGGGTAATGCTGGCACAAACCCACGCCAAAATAAGCTCCTCTGGCCGCGCTGTCACCTCATGGGGCTTATAGCAGGGATTGAAATAAATGACTTTATTTGCGTAAGAAGGCCCTGATCATACTAAATATTTTGATACCCAAGCCCGGGTAAATAGAGAGGGTTGGCGTCAGGAAGGGAATCCGGCCATAAAAGATATCTGCTAGAACCTGATCATGGCGACCTCATAATAGAATGAGATAAAGCTTGTATATATATGTATATATACTGCCGTGATGGTCCAGTGGATAGAGCACTGGACTCCAACCCTCGTGGTCCTGAGTTAAGTTCCCTGCCACGGCACTTGTAAAAAATGCTTCGACTATTGGCTCGTGACTGATCTCTCGGTGAGAAAACGACATATCGCCTTGAGAAATCAAACGCAGGTGTTGCAGGGGAAGTCGCCGCCGTGCCATAAGTGGTAACGCGCTGAACCGCGGTTGATTAGGAAAGGCACTCAATCAGGTAAGGCTGGTACTGCCAAATGACCTTTCAATAATATACTGGGAGAGGCCAAAATCCTGCAGTGTAATGAATGGCTATTGAACAAAGGAAGAAACAAACTAACACATATATATATATATGTATATATATATATATATATATATATATATATATATATATATATAATAATACATATATATATATAATATATATATATATATATATATATATATATATATATATATATATATATATATACATATATATATATATATATATATATATATATATATATACATATATATAATAATAATAATAATAATAATAATGATAATAATAATAATGATAATGATAATGATAATAATAATGATGATAGTAACAATAACAACAACAATAATAATAATAATAATAATATGATAATAATAATAATAATAATAATAATAATAATAAATCACCCTAGGTCGCTGGTAGTGACTCGGTGCTTGATTTTAATTAGCAGATCTAAAGAAACTTTTACAATAATAATAATAAACACCTGTCTGTTTATAGATATGAGCATCTCTTCAGACAGAAACGTCTCAACGAAAGTGTTCGAGAAGATATCAAAGTATAAAGACCTGGAATGAGGTAAAAGATTGGCTTTAAAAAAACCCAAACTTGCCTGTTTTTTATGGAGACTTGGCCTTTAAAGAAAGGTACGAAAATTTCTTGAAAAAATACCGGGGAAATCCAAATTAGAAGAAGCCCAAAAAAATTTTTAAAAACAGCACGCGTGTTCTCAGAAGACCCCCATCGTCTGAATATTTTTTTTTTCGTGAATTGACTACTGAATTTTTGTTTTTAAATCACTCCCCATCACTCTTGCAGCGACCCCGTTTTCTAGACTCTGCCCTGGGTAAAGGTGCAGTCGCTCAGCCGAAACTACCTCTGCCAGCAACCCTCTGGAACAGGCACATTTTTCCCCGTGCACCCTCCCCAGCTTCCGTCCAAGGTCGACACACGCCTTACTCTGTGTCAGGGTCAGGCCCCAGCAATATGCTCGTCCAATGGCCACTACACCGCAGCCGCTGCCCGTGCTGCCCACCCAAATACGACCTCCCGGGCCCCTTTGACTGCACAAAAGCCCCTGCACCACCAGCTCTGTGGGGGCGTCGGGAAGTCGCATAGGGGGCCAACATATCGGGCCGCACTAGGGTTTCTCACCCCAGGTCCATGTCAGCGGCATGCTTCCCTCTACTGACCTCCCCTGCATCGTGCGGGTTCACGGCATCTTCCCCAAAGTGGGGGCCCGGGGAACCCGAGGGGGCTTTTGGGCCCCCTTCTCCAGCCTGTCCGAGTTTTCCCCTCTACCACTTTCTTAGCCTTGGGACAGCACTGGGATGGTGACCATACTCCCAAGTCCTTGCAGCCTGCGGGAAAAGCATCAGAATCCTTCCGGTTTGGGAAGGACGTTTCTCCACTCCCTCCGACACCGATACGTCTTTTTCCCCTTCCCCCCACCCCCAAACAGCCGGGAAAGTGCTTGGGCTCACCTTCCTCAATGCTACTTCCCCCAATTTAGCCTTCGGGCCCCCCGGGGCCCGGGGCGGGCTGAGCAGCGGGCCCTAGGCCACTGGTTGCCTTCAGGAAGGCCTCGAACTCCAAAGGCCCTCCCCAGCCCCACCTGCGGGTCTTCGGGTGTGCCTGCTTGACGTAGATTTGCAGCTGCTGGCCCTGCAAAGCGTCAACAAGAAACCCGGGGCCGGGACCACAAGCATCTCTCCGGCCCCCCCCAAAGGGTACGACCCCCTTTACCAGCCCCCCCACACCTGCGCCCTGGATAGTGCCCTCGCCCCTCAGGGTTCCGCTTCTTCAAGCGGGCCCATATACCTGGGCCCTGGTGGGGGTGCCCAAAAGGGTTTTTCAAGCCTCCGCCACCCGGGTGTAAAGGCATGTTGGGATGCCGGGCAGATGCCCCAACCCCTTCCCCGGGGGCCCCTTAGCACTGTTCCCACTGCGGGCCTTCTCTTCCTGGCCCCACCCTGGGCAGATGCCACTTTTAAAATTGGGGCGACATATTCCCAGGCCCCTTTCCCGTCTACTCCCCTGGCTTCGTTTCACGAATGTCTGGAGCCGGGGGGCTGCAAGGTGGAAAACGCGTGCCGTAACAACACCCCCCGGGGGGAAAAGGGGTGAGGGGGCAGCGGGGGGGTTGACCGGGTCCGATTTGCCGCCACCATACCAAGGCACGGTTCCGATGGGTCCCCACCCTTCTCCGCGCACGGGCGCGACACGACGCTGCGAGGCCCGGGGGTTTCCTGCCCGGACCCAGGCGATTTAGTAAATCTGACACTCTGGGTCTTTCCCGAACCTCTCCCTTCTCTGCTTGCCGTTCTACCTCGTGACGCCCTTTTCCCCCTTCACACCTCCTCAGGCCCCGAACCTCCCCTTCGAGTCTGCACCTCCCCCCCCCCATCATTCACTCTTTTATGCTGTTGCGGGCCTTTTCGGGGTACTGCTGAGTTTCCATCTTCACAAGCAAAAATTTTCTCTGTAGCACCTCAGCAAGTCGGGAGAACTGTTTCCTCGCCTTCCCTTTCCTCCTCGAAAGATGGTGGGCCCTCGTGTGCCCCCGTCCCCTCTTCTGCCCTTTGTGCCATTTTCCTCCCCATACCGGCCAGCATGGCAGTGTCGTCCATCTGGCTCGGCTTCACCTCACTCGTGCCTCCTCGTCAACCCCTCTCCCTCAGGGGTGCCGCCCTCTTTGGACCAATAAAACGGCGCGTCTCCCGATCAAAAATCACAAACCCCCCTACACCATTTTTTACGGCGACCGCCCCCGTCCTCTGCCCACACAAAGGCAGGCTAGGCCGACGGGGTGCTATTTACAGGGGCGGAACCGAACTCCAAAAGGGACCGGCACCACAGCTCCCGAACACCCCGAAGGACTACGCCAAGTGGGGAGGGGAGGCACGAAATAAACACACGATGAAAGTCTTTCCTTTTTTAAACAAATTTTTTTCCCCTACACTTTTTTATAGGCACAATACAGGGGGGTACCACATGTCAACTGCACATACACTTCGGGAACACAAAAAAATTTGGTCCAAAAGGGCCCCACGAGGTTTGTCACCCTGCACAAAAGCTTATAAAAAGGGGAACAAAATATCAGGGCACAAAGGGACACACGGGTTTTTACAGGAGCGCACCCAATGCGTCTCCCCCTTGGGTTTTCCTCTCTCCCCCCTCACACCATTTTTCGTCATTTTTCCCAGGGCCCCTTTATGTTCACATGTTTCGCCAGAGACAAAAACCCACTGGCGTAGCAATATATTAAAAACCCCCACCCCGATACCAAATCTAGTTTGTGTATTGCGTTTTTTTTTTACCATATATATATATATATATATATATATATATATATATATATATATTATTTATATATTATATAATATTTTATTATTATTATATATTATAAAATTATTTTATATATATATATAATATTATAATATATTATATTTGGTGTTTGGTGTGTGTGTGTGTGGGGTGTGTGTGTGTGTGTTGTGTGTGTGGTGTGTGTGTATACCACTACTACACAACACTGCCGTATTTTTGTGTCTGTCATGATGGTAGAAAATTATAATAATAAAAAATATCCTGCCCTTTACATTTTTTTTTTAAAATTTTATTCTGCTTTTTTATTCCCCCTTTTCAATGACAAGAATCATGCGTTAAAATATTCATAAACTGCATTTCCGCAATTCTACATCTTCTCATCCCAAAAATTTCCCAAATTATTCTTCTAACTGCTTCAAAAATATTGAAAAACAGTCTATTGAAAAACAAAAGGAAATCCACTACATTTTTTTCAAGGGACAATTTTAGATTAAACTCTCCATTTTCTCGAGCAAAATTTATCAAAATATAAAAAAAAATTGAAATTCCATTAAAACGAAAAAACTAAAAAAGAATCCAACAATAATCAAGACATTTTAAATTTGTTCTCTAATGATCGGGACTATAAAAGTTTCCAGATTCCACCTCTCGTTTCCCTCGGGTTTGCTCAAAATTTCTCTCCTTTTCTCCTCATTCTTTTCTAATTTTCTCAATTTTCTCTTCCCCCTTTCTAATTTTCCTCTTCTCTCTTTTATCTTTCTAATGTTCTCTCTTTTCTCTTTTTTTCTAATTTTTTTCTCAATTATCTCTTCTTTTTAATTTTCTCTCTTTTCTCTTCTTTCTATTTTTTTCTCATTTTCTCTTTTTTCTAAATTTTTTTCTCATTTTTCTCTTCTTTCTAATTTCTTCATTTTTCTCTTCTACCCTTTTTGATTTTCTCTTTCCCTCTTTTTATCTCTAATATTCTCGCGTATTCTCTCTCTCATTCCCCTTTTTTTCCCCTTCATATCTGCATTTTATCTCTCCCTTCTCATTTTTTTCTTATTTTTCTTTTATTTCTCTATTTCCCCTCGTTCTTTTTAATTTTTTGTCCACATGTCTCCTAATTTGTCTTTATTATTGTCATTTTCAATAAAGCGCACATGTGTCCCATTACTAATATATCATTAAAAGATAGTATTTCAAAATATTTTTTAGCGTAGAGATTTTAAAATAAAATGGCGCCGGGCAAAGGCCGACTCCAAAGGAACTGCATTTCTTATGATTTTTTTTTTTTTTTTATCCGTTTCATTGATTAAAGATGACGGTTATTGGGTTTTTTTTTTTCTAAAACTGAGCATTAAAAGCAGAGCGTGGCTGAAAAGGGGAAATATCAAAATTTAGACACTTCTTAAAAAATGCAAATGCAAAAATATCACAAGCTCTTTATGGAGAGTGACAATTCGGCGTCCATGTCCTTGATCCGCCATTCTAGTGCTGACGCTCCTGGAGACAAAACGCGCCTCCCCTCGCTCCGTGAAAGCAGCGCTGATCCCACGCCGGCACCGCTTGTTGATCCAAAGCAAGAGACCTCAAAAATTGCCAAGCCAAAGCAAGCACTCTAACAGCTTCCCAGCGATGGGCTTCGTCTTCCGTGGACCCAAACTTAGCCGCGAGAAGCTCGTGCTCGGCCTCGAGCGGGGCCAGGAATGGCCCTCGAGAAGAGCTCGGGGAGAGCTCCTGCGTCTGCAGGACTGCTTAGGGCGTCAAGCTAAATCGCCGACATTCCTCGCTCAAAAGGGACTTCGAAGGGGCCATACAGGACTCTCTCTTGGGGGGGCCCTCAGCGCCTGGAGTCCTCGACGAGAGGCCGAAAGGGCCCCACCCCCGAGGTGCTGGGGGGCGGAGGAGCAGGCGACGTTTGCCAGTTTGGCGGAGAAGGCCGACGTCTCTCCGGGAAGAGGTTCGTGCAAAGCCGCGTCTGCGCAGAAGATGGACCCCCTTACGGCTTCGGGGAGACCCAGGGTGACCACCACACCTGGCCCTGGGCACGCTGGCCTCTTCGAGGACCATTCCGAACAAGTTTGATGTGGCCAACGGCAGGGCGGGCGGCCGTCTCAGAACCGCTTCGAAAGGCTGGGGGCAGGGCCGCCTGAACCCCTGGGGGCGGGTGTGAGTGCATGAGAGGGCCTTCCTGACGCGGGCAAGAATCCCTGGTGGAGAGGATCGTGGTGGCCCGGCCCGGGCCCCATGAAAAACGAAGTTTCCTGGAGCAGCTTCCACGCATGTTTTAGCTCTCTCGTGGCCGGCAGTGGTGACCAAGACCCAGGGGGGCGTGAGTGGTTGAACCAGTGGTGGCCCTCCTGAAGGAAAATCGTCCTCGCCCCAGGCCGAGGGGCAAGGCTGAGGCAGAGGAAGAAAGGGGAGAGGAAGAAGCAGAAGGGCAGGCGGAGAGCCAACCGCTAGAAGGAAGGAAGGAGCGAGAGGAAAAGGAGAGGAGGAAGCGGCAGATGAAGGAGGGGAAGGAGAGGGAAACAGAGGGAGAAGGAAGAAAAAAAAACCGAGGGAAGGACAAGAACTGGAAGCAAGGACAAGGCCCAAAAACCAGTAGTTTAAAGGTTTCTGGTTTCGAGAATTGTTAGAGCAATTGTGAACGATTGAAAAAAAAAAAAAAAAAAACGATAACAAAAAAAAAAAATCATCAACGCATATGAGCATATGTGTTTGCGCGCGCGTGAGTATGTTTTTTTTTGTGCGTGTGTGCTTGTGCGTGTGTGTGTGTGTGTGTGTATGGTGTGTTGTGTGTGTGTGTGTGTGTGTGTGTGTGTGGGGTGTGTGTTTTGTGTGTGTGTGTGTGTGTGTTGTGTATTAATGTATGTGTGTATTTTATATAATATATATATATATATATATTATATATATATATATAATATATATATATATATACATTATATATATATATATATCATCATCATTTAACGGTAGGTTCATGTCTGAGCCGCCGTGGTCAAGCAGATACTCAATTGCAGTTTTTCACGTTGTGATGCTCTTGGAGTGAGTACGTGGTAGGGTCCCCAGTTCCTTTCCACGGAGAGTGCTGGTGTTACCTTTTAGGTAACATTCTCCCCTTTATTTTATCCGGCTTGGGACCAGCACTGACTTGGGTGGCTTGGCCCCCCAGTGGCTAGGGAGGCAATCGAGGTGAAATTCCTTGCCCAAGGGAAAAAACGCGGCGGTCGGTGACTCGAACCTCGACTCAGATTACCGTCGTGACAGTCTGAGTCCGACGCTCTAACCATTTGGCCACCCCGGCCCATATAATAAAATATAGATATATATTTCATATAATATATACATATAATATATATATATTATATATATAATAAAATATATATATATAATATATATACATTTTATACTGTATATATGTATATTTTAAATATATAAATATACATTTTATATAAAATAAATATAT
The DNA here is from genome assembly GCF_015228065.2 of Penaeus monodon. Taxonomy (NCBI): domain Eukaryota; kingdom Metazoa; phylum Arthropoda; class Malacostraca; order Decapoda; family Penaeidae; genus Penaeus; species Penaeus monodon. The sequence continues at coordinate 47,758,668 of NC_051387.1, forward strand.
TATATCTATATCTATCTCTCTCTCCTCTCTCCCTCTTCTCTCTCTCTCTCTCGCTCTTCGCTCTCTCTCTCTCTCTATATATATATATATATATATATATATATATATATATATATATATATATATATATATATATCTCGAAGACCACCATCAAATCGATGTCGACTATGGCATTATTGTCTCCCACTGCCGTATCGGCAGAGTCTGCGCCTGGGCGAAAGAATGTGAGGAGCAAGCCGTTGCCCAAGCAGCACCTCCCTTTTCTCCACGCAGCTGAGGATTCAAAGGAACGGCAACGAACTGCCTTCGGCTATATATACACATATAATATACATATACATACATATATATAAAATACATTACATATACATATTATATACATACATACATATATATATATATATATAATATATATATATATATATATATATATAATATATATTTATATATATATATCTTTACTGTGGTGTGTGTGTGTGTGTGTGTGGTGTGTGTGTGTGGGGTGTGTTTTTTGCGTGTGTGTGATTTTTTTTTCGATTACTTTTGCGATCAGTAATCGATTACTGGTCCACGCACACACATACGCCACATGTGTGTGTGTTTTGTGTATAAATATATATATATATATATATATATATTTAATTTTATATATATATATATATTATGTGTGTATATATACTTATACCACACACACACACACACACACACATATATATATATATTTTATATTTTTATAATATTAAAATATATTATATATAAAATATATATATATATATATATATATATTATATATATATATTTTAAAATGTGTGTGTATGTATGTATTTGTGTATAATATATGCATATCTATATCTATAAACTATATATTTACATGTAAATATGTATACGTGTGAGTATACAGTACATATGCCCGTTCACGGTCTCTAAATCAAACACTTACTAAAAAATAAAATTTTATTCAAACCAAACACACAGCATTATGACACACACACAAAAAAAATAATGTCGCAGGGGTACATGGTCACAAAGAAAAAAACATAATAATAATAATAATAATAATAATAAAATAATAATAATAATAATAGTAATAATAATAATAATAATAATTAAATAATTATTATTATTATTATTATTATTATTATAATATAATAGAGATAATGATAATAATAATAATAAAATAATAATAACAATAATAATGATAATAATAAAAATAAAAGAAATGATAGTAATAACAAAAACAGTAATAATAATAATAACAATAATAAAAATTAATAATAATAATATTTCATTGATGATTTTTATGCCCTCTTTTTTAAACACGGAGATGGGACGACCCTGGTCCTTTCGCGCCAAGATGGAGAAAGTTGCATCGTGCATGAAAGCGACATTAAATTGAGCACCCCTTGCAAGCGTCTTCTCTTGTGGGCTCTGCTGGCTACCTGCAACACGGAGAAAAGGGGGCTGTAAATGTTGAACTAAATCAGGTTCAATTAACCGAATGGGTTAAGGAAGGTTAACAATAGAGAAAAAAAGGCAATTAACAAATTAAAAAACGAACAAAAAAAGGAGAAAAAGAATAACTGAAATTAATTTGTAAAATTACTGACAAGATAAAAAAGAACACGTACTTTGGAAAAAAAAAAAACATGACAAATAAATACAGACCATGTATTAGTTTCAAAAAAAAGAAAAAAATTGTTAATAAACATTAACAAAAGGGTAAATATTTAAACCCGGGAAAATTGCAAGAAAAGTCCAAATCATCTATCAAAAAAACAAAAAAGTTATAGAAAGTACAAAAAAATAACACAAAAACCAATAATAACAAATCAACAAAACTCCTGCAACAACTGACACGAAAAAATTAACCATTCTGCACGACTGAAATTCACGCATGAAATAACACAAACAACGTAATAAAAATCACAAAAAACAATAACATAAATTCCGCAACGACATAACACAAATAACAGGAAATAACACATCATAAAAATAAAAAAAAACGAAATAATACATAACGAAGATATAACACAGATATCAATATACAAAATCACACAAATAACAAAGATAATAACAGATAAAAAAAAAAAAAAAAAAAAAATAATGAAAAACCCCAAGAAATAACACGAAAGATAAAAAGGAAATTTTTGCAAGCATTATTGCCGTTTCGGTTGGCCTTTTGTACTTTATTTACGCACGTATTATCTAGCTATTTATTTTTCTGTTTTATTACCCGCTTATTGTTCTTCTTAAGCTTAGCATCCACTGCGCGAAAATCTTGTTTATTTATTCATTAGTATTCATTTTGGGGAGCAGTGTAATTTGTTAAAATTTTTAGTGTAAACAGATGCGTCCCAAAAAAAATTTAAACATAACATGCTTAATTACGCAAAGAATTGAACATTCAAAACGACCTGTAAAAAAAATAAATAAATAAAACGAATAAAATAAAAAAAAAAAGAAA
>NC_051387.1:47778731-47781231 GCF_015228065.2 Penaeus monodon
CATTCAGCTCTGCAATGGTACCCTTGACAGCGATAAATTGTGCACGTGATTTACATATCTCAGATAGATAGATAAATGATTATTAATAATAATAATGTCAATGATGATGGCGATGGTGATGATGATGGTGATGGTGATGATGATGATGATGATGATGATGATGATGATAATGATACTGATGATAATGGTGATAATGATATATCATTATCATTATCATCATCATCATTAATGTTACCTTATTTGTAATTATCCTCGTCATGTTATTTTTATCTTGTTATTATTACTTACTATTATTACTATCATTATCATTATCCCGCCTACGGGTCCGGCGCTTATGTCTGTCTGTGTCCATATATATATTTATTTTACATACAGTAAACTGCGAAATTCAAGAAAACTTTTGTAAATGAACTCAGAGACGATAACTCTCTCTCTCTCTCTCTCTCTCTCTCTCTCTCTCTCTCTCTCTCTCTCTCTCTCTCTCTCTCTCTCTCTCTCTCTCTCTTCTATCCAATTGGCAAAAACAATTCATTTTCAAAAGAAGTTCACTGGATGTAAACACGACGTCAAAGAAACATGGAAAACAGTTAAAACGTTAGCACCAAACAAAAACACCACGCAAACACTTTCCTTAGATTCCCTTGAATAGTAAAGAACATCTAAACGACTAATTCGCAAATATCGGTAGACTCACCTATGAACAGACAGCTGCTTCCTTGGCCCCACAAAACAACACAAAGCTCGCAGCAAATGCTTTCAGACCACAGCCAATAGGAGTGGAAACAAGAGTCTTAACAATAAAACACTTACGTGAGACGAAATGTTGCAGGAGTGGATAGCATCGCTTTTTGATTTCTCAAAGAAAGCTTACCCGCAACTACATTCTATTTAACTGTCATTATAAACACATCCATAGTCACCGGCACTTACCCATCACTTTGGAAACTTGGCATCATAACACCTATTTTTAAACCAGGAGATACAGAACAATAATTATCGTCCCAGTGATATCTTAAAGTGTTAGAAAAATTGTTGCAAATCAACTATCAACATTCTTAGAATCCAATCACCTCATTTTCCGAGGCGCAGCATTGGACATAGAAGTAAGCTAACAGCTGAAACAGCCTTATTAAAAATCACAAACAAAATTTATGTTAACATAGACAAGAAGCAAATAACTCACATTGTGTATTAAGGTAGGGTCCTAATAATATGTCATCAGTGTCACACAAAGCTCCATATTAGGCCCGATTTTGCTCACTATATCCATTAACGATCTGTCAACCATTACAAACAAATGTCTCCTTGTTCTCTCCTATCTACTATATCTGCTCAGCCATCCTCTTTTTCTTCATGACTATCAACAATGGTAATATTAATGTCAATATTACTATCATCATTATCATCCATATTGGTGAATTTTTTTTTCTAATATTTTGATTCGAGCGTCGAATCCACGTTTCAGAAATTTATTACAGTTGGAAACTTTTATAAAAGGTCAACGAACTTACCAAGCGAGATGATGCGATAGAAAGGGAAAATGATCTTGACCTCGAACAAAAGTGGATTCTCCGTGGAAAGCATATGACTGTATTTAACTGACCGGTATTATACTGGAAAGGCATATAAAACAGATACCATGTTGTGGGGCATATCTGTTTACTGTGCCAATTCGGAAGAAAATATTTGTTTTTCTATGCAAATTATTAAGATTAAAATCTCTTGAAACCGAAATTATGATAGAAACTCTGTCTGTCTGTCTCTCACCCACCCTCCTTCTCTCTCTGCCTTTGCCTTTCCTTTTCCTTTCTCCTTTCTTTATTTTTCTCTCGTTTTCTCCCTTTCTTTCTCCCGTGTGTTGTGTCATGCGGTGCTTGCGTCATCGTCTTGTTTTTCTTTGTAAGTTATAAAACACACACACACACACACATCGTCATCCTCATCATCATTGTCATTATCCTTACTATCTTCATTATTTACATTACCTTTGTTATTACAATTATCTTTATTATAAATGTTATTATTATTATTATTATTATTATTATTTATTATTATTATTATTATTATTATATTATTATATATTATTATTATTCATTACCGTATTATTATTATTATTATTATTATTATTATTATTATTATTATTATTATTATTATTGTTATTATTATTATTATTACTAGTAGTAGTCGTAGTAGTAGTAATAGCAATAGTAACAGTAGTATAATTACTATAAATGTTATTTCCCTTTTTAGCATTGTGTCTATCATCTCTATCATTACTAGGAATATCATTTACTTTCATATTTTTCTTATATTATTATCATTATTGTTTATCATTATTATTATCATGATTACTGTCATTGTTATTATTATCTTAATCAGCATAATAATAAAAATCGTTATCATTATTATAAAATATCATTATCATCACCATCATTATTATCAATATTTTCATTATCATAAATTTTATTATCATTATCTTTATTGTCATCAGCATCATTGT
>NC_051387.1:47783731-47788731 GCF_015228065.2 Penaeus monodon
CGTAAACTTATCACTGTCGGTTTTAGGGAGGGGCGACGTGGCTCGTGGACTTACAGTAAGGGTGGCTTTGCTGTGCTACTCTCATACGAATTTAGTCTTTACGAACTCAGAGATAGGGAGTCCCACTAAAACCTTATATACTTCAGGTATTTTTTCCTTCATTCTTGCCTCCTTTTTGAGCTATTTTTTTGACGATATGAAAATAGAGATGAAGATATAAAAGGTAGGGCCATAGTACTCTTATTACACTTCATATAACCAGAGATTCCTATATAGTGAAGAGGAAATGAAATAAAGGGGAATGCTATGAAGGCAAACATTCCATGATTAGAAGAAAGATAAGCATAATCTGTCGTCTACAGAGAGGAGAGAGAGAGGGAGAAAGGGAGACGGACAGGGATAAAAGGTAAGGACGAGAGGGAGAGTAACTTGAGGAAGAGAGGGAATGAGGGAGAGAGACAGAGGGAGACAGACAGACAGACAGACAGACAGACAGACAGACAGACAGACAGACAGACAGACAGACAGACAGACAGACAGACAGACATAGACAGACAGGCACAGACAGAGACAGAAACAGTGTGACAGAAGGCAATTAGAGAGAAAGAAAGGAAACTAAGAGAGAGAGGAGAGAGAGAGGATAGAGAGGCGAGAGAGAGAGAGAGAGACAGAGAGAGACAGAGACAGAAACAGAGACAGACAGAGACAGAAACAGTGTGACAGAAGTGAAATTAGAGAGAAAGGAAGGGGAGAGAGAGAGAGAGAGAGAGAGAGAGAGAGAGAGAGAGGGAGAGAGAGAGAGAGAGAGAGAGAGAGAGAGAGAGAGAGAGAGAGAGAATTTCCTCAAGGCCTCAAGGCTAGCGTTAATTTTAAGTAAAAAGTTTTACGTTGATTTTTTTGCTCATAAATTCACTTACTGATATACCTTTGTGTTGTATTCCTCGCATTATTCTCACACAAAGGAACCACAGTGTTCCCCGCTAATACAAATTTTATTATTTGGATTTCCTTATTGCTCAATGGGAACATATTGTAAGAATTATTCATATTAACTGTTTCATATGGTTTCGTGAACTGTGTGTGTGTGTGAGTGTGTGTGTGTGGAAGAGAGAGAGAGAGAGAGCGAGTGAGTGTGTGTGTGTGTATGTGTAAGAGAGAGAGAGAGAGAGAGAGAGAGAGAGAGAGAGAGAGAGAGAGAGAGACAGTGAGTGAGTGTGTGTGTGTGTGTGTGTGTGTGTGTGTGTGTGTGTGTGTGTGTGAGAGTGAGAGAGAGAGAGAGAGAGAGAGAGAGAGAGAGAGAGAGAGAGAGAGAGAGAGAGAGAGAGAGAGAGAGAGAAAGAGTGAGTGTGTGAGAGAGAGAGAGAGAGTGAGTGAGTGTGTGTGTGTGTGTGTGTGTGTGTGTGTGTGTGTGTGTGTGTGTGTGTGTGGTGTGTGTGTGTGGAAGAGAGAGAGAGAGAGAGAGAGAGAGAGAGTGAGTGTGTGTGTGTGTGTGTGTGTGTGTGTGCACGTACTGGTATTTGTATCTTGTCACTACATTTGCATATAGGAGTCCATACGGGCCTATAGAATGTATCAAAATCCTAAATTATCAGACGCCTAGAATAACTGCCTCCTAGATCAGCATTACTTCCCTGAGGAAATATCTTGCACAGGCTGTCCACTCTGTGTAACCTTGTATATACGTATGAAACATCTTTCTAAAGCTTTAAAGGTGGGAAAAAACTTTGGAAAGAAGAAGGCAGGAGAAAAATTCATTTACATAATGCTTAAGGACGAGATTAGCCTGAGTCGTAAACTTATCACTGTCGGTTTTAGGGAGGGGCGACGTGGCTCGTGGACTTACAGTAAGGGTGGCTTTGCTGTGCTACTCTCATACGAATTTAGTCTTTACGAACTCAGAGATAGGGAGTCCCACTAAAACCTTATATACTTCAGGTATTTTTTCCTTCATTCTTGCCTCCTTTTTGAGCTATTTTTTTGACGATATGAAAATAGAGATGAAGATATAAAAGGTAGGGCCATAGTACTCTTATTACACTTCATATAACCAGAGATTCCTATATAGTGAAGAGGAAATGAAATAAAGGGGAATGCTATGAAGGCAAACATTCCATGATTAGAAGAAAGATAAGCATAATCTGTCGTCTACAGAGAGGAGAGAGAGAGGGAGAAAGGGAGACGGACAGGGATAAAAGGTAAGGACGAGAGGGAGAGTAACTTGAGGAAGAGAGGGAATGAGGGAGAGAGACAGAGGGAGACAGACAGACAGACAGACAGACAGACAGACAGACAGACAGACAGACAGACAGACATAGACAGACAGGCACAGACAGAGACAGAAACAGTGTGACAGAAGGCAATTAGAGAGAAAGAAAGGAACTAAGAGAGAGAGAGAGAGAGATAGAGAGAGAGAGAGAGAGAGAGAGAGAGAGAGAGAGAGAGAGAGAGAGAGAGAGGAGAGAGAGAGAGAGAGAGAGAGAGAGAGAGAGAGAGAGAGAGAGAGAGAGAGAGAGAGAGAGAGAGAGAGAGAGAATTTCCTCAAGGCCTCAAGGCTAGCGTTAATTTTAAGTAAAAAGTTTTACGTTGATTTTTTTGCTCATAAATTCACTTACTGATATACCTTTGTGTTGTATTCCTCGCATTATTCTCACACAAAGGAACCACAGTGTTCCCCGCTAATACAAATTTTATTATTTGGATTTCCTTATTGCTCAATGGGAACATATTGTAAGAATTATTCATATTAACTGTTTCATATGGTTTCGTGAACTGTAATAATCATACGCAAACTTTTTTGATCTGGAATCAAGGGCATTACGTGTATTTCCATTCTTTTCATGTTCTGTGCATGCAGAATCAACATTTCATTAGTTCTCTCTTTTCATTTGTTTACCGCAAAGGCTATTTAAAAATGAAGATTTATTTGATTCATAAAGGCTCTAGCTCATGCATACATTCCTGGACCTGAAATTGTAATGTCTATAAAGGTAATGCACAGTGTTACCAGATATTAACTTTAACTAGTGGTTTGGTCATAAGGTCGAAAGTATCCGGAATACATTCTATTTCCAACCTTATACCGCACACTACATAGAGGTTAAAATTCCTCTTTCGAGAAACATAATGTTCTCCCAGCATGAGAGGAGCCGTGATGGTAACGAATATGTGCATGTGGTGTTTAGACTAGAACAGAAGGGGATACGGAGGCAGTCCTTTGTTAAAGGTATACTTACCAACAAAAGCGGTTGTCCCTCATTCAAGCGAACCCGAGACTTCTTTATTCATTCTCATCATTGTATATTAAGTATATGAACATCCGTATAAATGCTTCACTGAGACACGAGTCAGCACTGAATAGGGAAGGTATGGTACAGATGGGGGTCCATGATCTCGGAGAGATTAAAAGACAATTTTAGGGATTACGTTAATTGAAAGAAGTGTGGGGTTTGTGCTTCTCTCTCTCTCTCTCTCTCTCTCTCTCTCTCTCTCTCTTCTCTCTCTCTCTCTCTCTCTCTCTCTCTCTCTCTCTCTCTCTCTCTCTCTCTCTCTCTTGCTCTGTTTGTGTGTGTGTGTGTGTGTGTGTGTGTGTGTGTGTGCATGCATGCATGCATATGTGTGGGTGTGTGCATTTGTTTATGTGTATTCGTCAACGAATATATATATATGTATATATATATATATATATATATATATATATATATATATATATATATATATATATATATATATATATATATATATATATATTAATCTGTGTGTGTGTTATAAATTCACACGTGCAGATGCGAGTGCCTGTGTTCGTATGATTACGCGAGCGATAAATCCTTCCAGGAAATATCAGCTGCAATTCCGTCCCAACAATCTGGCAACTGCAACGGGTCTGGACATGACCTCTGATTAATACGAAATAAATTGGTTCGACTCCATTTCCGCAAACAAGTGCATCTACCTCGAAAGTGTGTAAACGGAAGGAAATAAAAAAAAAAAAAGACAAAAAGACAGAGAGAGATAATTTTGACTGAATAATTTCAGAACTATCGTTCATTCATCGATTCTTCATTTAACGTATGTTTATTATTATTATTATTATCATTATTATTATTATTATTATTATTATTATTATTATTATCATCATCATCATTATTATTATCATTAATATTATTATTATAATAATAATTATTATTTTTATTATTATTATTATTACCGTATCTTATTGTTTCATTTTTGTATTTCTAATATAATCATCTTACTATCCTTTGCCCCTTTTCATAGATCTTCATAGCTTATATTTCGCTAATGTTTCGCCTTAATCATTTCACTTTGACTAGAAAAAATACGCAATATATACGAAACAACGGAGCAGCTTTTAGGAGAAAAAATACGTAATAAAAAGAAAAAGCTCTGTGCCGCAATTACACAAGCAGAGCACCTTGATTAAATATGAATTTTGACTCCCCAAACTTTTTTCTTTTATCTTCATATTTATCTTTATTTTATCTTATATATTTATATATATATATACCGAGTGTTTTTCTTGCTACTCTTCTCGTATTTCGTTTTTCTTCTCTTCGCTTACCCTTTTTTCTCGTTTTGTTGTTATTATTCTCGTTTTTACTGTTCGTTTTTTTCTCGTATTGGCTGTTATTCATTCGATTGTTACTCTCCCCGTTTTTCTCTTGTTTTTTTTTTTTCTCCCATTTTATTTTTACTCTTCTTCTTCTGTTTTGTTGTTACTCTTCTCCTTTTATTGTTCTTCTCTTTGCATTCTTGTTATTCCTTTCGTTTGCCGTTAAGCTTCCCGTTTTATTTTTTATTTTTCTCATGTTATTTTTACTTTTTTCGTTTTATTTTTAATTTTACGTTTTATTCTTACTTTTCTCGTTTTATTTTTACTTTTCTCGTCCTATTTTTACTTTTCTCGTTTTATTTTTGCTTTTCTCGTTTTATTTTTGCTTTTCTCGTTTTATTCTTACTTTTCTCGTTTTGTTTTTACTTTCTCG
>NC_051387.1:47798731-47808731 GCF_015228065.2 Penaeus monodon
GGTATACTCATATCTTACATATTATATCTACTATATATATATATTAGAATATATAATATATATAGATCTATATATATATATATATATATATGATATATACTATATATATGTATATATATCATATATATACCCCTATATTATATATATATATATATATATATATATATACTATAAAAGTATGTATGTATGTATTATTAAATATTACATATGCCATCTATTAATTCTTTATCTATGTTATATAAATAAATAAGTGAAGAAGATGTATGTAACACCACAACATCATCATCATACGTCACATTACATACATCAACACACTCAGGGGCTAACCACGACGGTCCCGGGCGCATGGCTGCATACCACCCCTTCGCTTCAGAACACGAGGGTCACCTCTGGCGAGTCTCTAGGCAGGCCTCGTCGAGCTACCCAATCATGATCTCCTGGGTCGTCCAAATGCCTCTCACCCAGGGTATACTCGCAAAGCAGACCAACTGTATTGGAAGGGCGCCATCCACAGGGAAATGAGCTAAGGTGCCACAATGCCCTGAGTTCGATCCCGGATCTATGACAGCGTAACCGTCGGTTGAACACGTTCCCCGGTCCTCGCCAACTGTACCCCATGATCCAGCGAAGGGACTTGTTACAAACGGGCTATGTGTGTAGCATGCGTGCAAGGTCTCAATGTTTTTACCCAAGAGTATGGACTTCAACACTCTCAGCAGATCCTGATGAACGTTGCCTTGGTCCCATCTCAGCAGTGTCCGAGACCCCAACACACCAAGGAGTGACCCCAAGACTTGATGAATTCATATGCGAGTTCCCATGCACGACACACTTCAGTGACCTCATGTATCATGGCGAGATGGCTCATATATGGACTTACCTACGGGCCCCCTCTAACACTAATGGACTCTGACGGTTGATTTGAGAGAGAGGTGCTTCGCCCACTTGAAAACTCCACAGCCAGCCAACGGGGTCCATCAGACTGTCGACTCACACACGAACTCATTGAGACGCATGGTGAACCCACCCGCTGTATACACTTCTCACACCTTACCGTCATGGTACCAGTGAAACACCTTTAGAGTGGCACCTGGAGGGGACAGGGAGTTTTGAAGTGGACCCCAATAAGGCCAGCCACACCAGCCTCTTTATGGTCAGTGCACCAGTACACCTCGGCACTCCCGTCAACTATGCATGTGTCTGGAGCATCCTCCATGTGCTATAACAAGAAGGGGTCGATGTCTCCTTGGTACACTGACCCGTATCGCTGCTACCATGTCCAGCAATGCGGGTTGGACATGATCGATAGAATGAGCCAGAGGACCTCATTCTCTGGAAACTAGACAACTTTAGGTCCCGGATGAGGAAGCTGTTCTCGCTGCTGAGTCCAGCACGCAGCCAATGCGGGGCCCGACAGACATCTCAGAGGCAGGCGTCACACGGCGTCACACACGGATAACCGCATGTGCAAGTCCGCCCCAAGAACAATTGCGAATAATGTGGCCAGGGGAAATTTGTCTTGCACCCAGATGCGAGTTTGGATAGAACGCCTACTTTCACATCGAATTTACAAACATCAGTCAGAGCATATATCACAACAATAAGAGACATGAAGCCAATAGCACAGGCTTCAGTATCAAAGCCATAATCACACCCTCATAAAACGGGTCACCTCTACTACGAGGGTATGTGAAGTCACATGGAGATGGACTGTAGGCTACACCCTGGAGGGTGGTGGACTATCACTGAGGTCCCCCGCCAGTAGTAGGTGTACTCTACCCCATACTGATTGGCCGTGGCCAGGTTTCACAACTCTGGAGAGGGCAGCATTTCTCAACTACAAGTCATCTCACAATTCCCTCGATAGCCTGAGGTTAACTGCTCATCCTGCCGCAAGACGGAAAGTTCCAAGCGCCTACCGGAAAGCGCCGCGCTGAGGTAAATCTGGGCGGTCACTTCCAGGTGCATGCCACCTCGTGCTTCGACATCATGATGCGCCGTCTCTCTGCCTTTGGGGTTACCTAAGGGCTTGGCCCCACAAGCTTTCATGGTGGGTTAGCGCCCCTAGCTTTGGCACATGAGGGGAAAAGTAAACTCATTGGTTCCCATCCTGCGCCCTGACATTGCCTTCCGAACGGGGACCTACACCCCCTGCTTGCTGGGTGGGAGGGACCAGCGCCTCCCCCCAGGCATATCGTTTATAGGTGCGTTGCCAGCCGAGGTAGCTGAAGTGAGGAAGGACTGCCAAGGCCCACCTCCCCTGAGTATCCAATAACCCCAGGGGGCTAGGTCCAGGAGTTGGTTGACGGAGCCAGGGAAGTGTATTTCCTTCCCAAGGTCCACACGAATGGTGGCCATAGTCCATACATCTGGGGCCTCTGCTGCTCCGGGATCCCAACACAGTAGCCTGGGACAGCAGAGTACGCGATGACGGAGAGCGGGACCTGCATGGGAAAAGATAGTCACGATGACGGAGAGGCGTGACCTAGCAGGGGCAAAGCTGCTCCTTTGTTCGATACTAGGCTAGCAGTCGGTGCAGCTGAAGCGAGAAGGCATGCAACGCACTTAAACTATCTAGGCTACCACACCATCGCTGTACATAACCTGCGCATGAAGCACCCATACTATATAAGATACTTATAAGGTTACTATTATATATATAATATAATATATATCTATATAATATATCATATATAGATACTATATATATTAGAATCTAATGATCAAGATATATATTATAATAGATATAGTATATGTTATAAATATAATATAATATAGATATAGATAGATATTATATAAATTATGTCTATAAATATATCTATATATATTATATAAAAAAAAAATTTATTTATATATGATATATATATATATATATGATCTATAGATAGATATATATGATATATACAGAGATATATAGATATGTAAAGATATATCTATATAGGGAGATAAATATATAATATATAATAGAATAGAGGCTAGAGAAAGAGATAATCGATATAGATATATATATATTATATATATAGAGATATTATATAGAATACGAGTGACGAAATAGATTTTACGAGAGATATAGAGAGTAGGGAGTATATATCGATGATTATGCTTGTATAAAAGATATTAGAGATAGATATATACTCTCGTAGATATATCATACGAGAGACTAGACTATTAGTATTACTAATAGAATAAAGTAGAGAGAGAGAAATAGAGAGATAATATATGTAGATATGCGTATATATATATAGCGATAAGAGATAGAGATAGATATAGATAAATCAGAGAGAGTATCTATATATAGATATAGATATATATATATATATATATAAAAGAGAAGATATTATCTATATATCTCATAGAATATATATATAATATCTAAAGATATATATATATATATATATAATTATTATATTATATCAGTAATACTCGATAGAGAATATCTTATAGAGAGTATATAGATAGATATGTATAGATAGACCTATAGATATTATACTATATAAAAATATGATATATACTATAATATATATAATATAGAGATAGATATATAGAGAGATTGAGATTAAGAGCTATATATATAAAGAAAGATATAGATATATAGTTAGGGAGAGAGATATAATATATAGATAGATAGAAAGATATAGTTAGAGAGATATATATACCCTAGATATATAGACTAGCATAGATAGTAGAAAAATATATAAGAAAGATATAATAGAGATATAGATATAATATAGTATATAGATATAACCTATATAGATAGATAGATATCGAGTATAGATAGAGATATAAATAATAGATAGAGATATGATCAGAATAAGTAGAGAGATAGATATGAAGATATATTCTAGAGAGTATAGTAGTTATATACTAGTGTAGAGATAAATATAGAGATTATATTATATATATATATATAATATATCTCATATCATATAGAAGAAGAATGATCGAGAAGATACATATAATCATACATAGAGATATCTATAGAGAGATATATATAAGAGATATAATATATAGAACCCTACGCACGTAGTATAATAAATAATAGATAGGTAGAGATTATACTATATTAATATATAACCACCCCCCCCCTATACATAATAGAAATATATAATATATAGATATAAGAAAGATATATATAGAGATAATATATAGAATATATATATATATGATCAATATATTATATATAGATATAGAAAAGATATAGATATAAAGAGCTATATAGATGATATTAAATAATATTATATATATAGCTTAATATATCAACCTATAATATATATATATATATATAGATATATAATACCGCACGCACGCCAAATAATATATAATAAATATAGGATACCTTATGATATATATATATATATATGATATATATAATAGCATATCCATATATTACATAAATAGATATTATATATATACTAAATAGCAGATATATATATATAAACTAGATACTATAATAATATATATAGATAGAATGAAGTATATTATTTTATATATAGATAAGATTATTTTATAGAATAGAGATATAATAGATATATTCTTAATTGAGATATATTAGAGAATATATATAGATGATGAAGTATTAATTATGATTGTTATAATACTATAGATATTATATATATATAGATATATATAGTCTATATAGTATATAAAGTTCATGATAGATAGATAGATATCAAAAAGAGATATGATATAGATTAGTATTAGATTATTTATATCTAATATTAGAATAATATAGAGAGAAGTAAAGATATATATAGATATATATATATAGATATATCTAGAGGATATAAATAGATTAGATATATATGAGATAGCTATATATATAGAGATAGATCGATGAGAGAGATATCTAGAGATATTAGATATATAAAAGATAATATCTCATAAATTAGATATATAGATAGAGTATATAGAGATAAGATATATGAGTCTAATTATAGAGAGATTTATTAGTATATATAAAATATATAAATATATATTTTATATAATTATCGAGAATATAATGAATGAGATGAGAAATATAGATGCTAGATAATAGTATAGATATATAAGAATAAGATGAAGAGAGTAGATGTAGAGAGAGATAGAGAAATATTAATTATATATCTAATAAGCATATTACGTATGATATATGAGATATATTGATCTCTTATAATATGATGATAGATGTTAATGATAGTAAACATAATATGACGAGAAATATATAGTATTATGAGATTTTAGCATATATATTTGTAGACAAGACAATACCAGGATCGTATATATAGATAAACATATATAGTATACAAGTATAGATATAGAGATACCTATAGATATATAACTACAATATATAGATATATAATAGAGAGATATACTATGTATAGAAAGAACGACGAAGCATATAATATAATACGATGATCTCCTATATTATGACAGTAATAGTATAAGACTATATATGAAATTATATATAGATAGAGAGATATATATATAATAGTAGAGAATAGTATTATGACGAGAAGTAGTAATAGATATATAGTATATATATTATATATTGAAATATGATAGATCGCATAGATATATATGAGTATAGATATATAGATA
This sequence comes from Penaeus monodon, assembly GCF_015228065.2. Taxonomy (NCBI): domain Eukaryota; kingdom Metazoa; phylum Arthropoda; class Malacostraca; order Decapoda; family Penaeidae; genus Penaeus; species Penaeus monodon. Next base: position 47,804,309 of record NC_051387.1, read on the forward strand.
CTATATAGAACGAAATATTAACTATTAAAAATATAGTAGTAAAGAATATATATAAACTATTAGATAGTTACTAATATAGAAAGATATATATATATAAAATAGAATATACAATATATATATATATAAATGAGATATAGATAAAGATATCATAGATAGTGATATATAGAGTATTGAGATATATTATAGAGCTTAGACGGATAGCTATAATATATATAGATAGTTTATATATATTTATATATAATATATAATAGAATGATAGATAACCTATATATCGAGAGGTAAATAGAGATATGATTAATACTAATATTATACTATATTATATTACATATACCTATAGAGATAGATAGATGATAGAAATAGAGATATTATGAAAGATATGTAGTAGAGTAAATATGATCTATATAGAGAGAGAAACCAGTATCTCCATAATATTGAACTATATTATGATATAATATGATAAATAGTAAATATAACTATATAGAAATATAAAATAAATAGATAATATAGAGATAGATATACTGGAGATATATTATATATATAGATAAAGAATATATGCGGAGAAAATATACTGATAGATGACTGAAATATATATAGAGATAAAAAGAATATATATGCTATATACGAAGATAAATCTTATAGATGTATAGAGATATGAAGAAAGAGATATATATATTATAAATATGATAAATATCTTATATAATAATATATATATCGTAGACGATATAGATGATATTTAGATAGAGATGAGATAAAATCACTAGAATCATATAGTAATCTATATAGAGTATATTAACTATATAATTAGTATCTATAAATACGAGATATTAGTCTATTTAAACTTTATATATAGTATATATATAGAGATTATTATGTATAAATATAATATAGAGATATATAAACTATATATATAATATATATACTATATTATAGATCTATATTTACGTATTTACTAGCTGAGCTATAAGCCTAGATCTACCACCAAGTATATATATTATCATATAAATTACTATATAATATATAAATATATATATAGTAATATAATTATCATTATATATATTGATTGTATATATATACATATATAAATATATATAGATATATTATAATAATATTATATTATATATATATATATATATATATATACTATATAGGGCTGCTCTATATCATCATCATCATCATCATGGGCTAACGCCGACGGGGGGCGCATGGCCGCATCCACCTTTGCTTCCAGCCACGAGGACTCCCTCGAGGGCGAGTCTCCAGGTATAGGCACAAGTGACCATCTCTAGTACCTCGCGACATGTTCTGTAGAGCGCCCAAGCCTATGATCTCTAGGACGTCCCACGGTTCTCCCCACCCAGGGTTGATCCCGCAGTAGAGACAACCTGGTGGGCAGGGTTGCTCCAAGGAGGTGGCGAGCTAGGCTAGCCTATATAGCCTGAGTGGCGATCCCGGATTATGATAAGTAATGCACCGGTCCATGCCAGGTCTCACGGTGTTGTTAACATGCCGGTTGTGACTCCGAGCTGCTCGAGTGTTACGCGCTTGAGGACTCCAGAGCAACTGGAATTCGCGTCAGGTTGCTGGTTCTGTGAATCGCGTCAGAGGACTGCCGTGGCGAACCTACACGGGCAACTCCGCCTCCCTTCGGCGCTGCTCCAATTGAAAGCACCTTAGAGTGGCCACTGGAGGACGGGCAGGTTTTGAAGGGACCCGCAGGGGATAGCCACACAGCCAGCCTAGGTTCTCTGGTTGCCACAGAAAATCTCAGCACTCCGGTAACCTGCAGTTCTGAAGATCCTCCATCTCCTTGGCCACTGTACTCCGATCGCTGTACCAAGTCCAGCGATGTGGGTGGGCCCTGTACCAGGACCAGAAGATGTCCTCATTTCGGGACCTAGCAAAGTCCCGGAGAAGGAGGCTATTTTCGCTGCTGGGATCAGCTCCCGAGCCTTGGGCGCCGACAGACATCTAGTAGCCAGCTCGCGTCACAGTCCGGATACCGCATTGAAGTCGCCCTCAGAACAATGCCGATATGTCTCGCAGGGGGCGTAGAACGCCCTTCAAATCGCGTTCTATATACATCGGTAGGAGCGTATACAGCAATAAGAGCACAAGAAGCCAAGAAGGCATGCTTCAGTCTCAAGACATGATACGCTCATCAACCGTTGTCACCCGACTACCAACGGGCTGAAGACGATGCGAGATTGGCTAGGCTACACCCTGAAGGTGGTGACCATCGCTACGGGCTCCGACCGATGTAGTAGGTTTGTAACCACCCACACGGATTGTGCCGCTACCAGGTCTTTATCACCTCTGAAGAGGGCAGCACCCTCAAATACCAGTCGCTTTCAATTCCCGCGATAAGACAGAGGTAAACGTCTCATCCATGCCGCAAGGACCGAGTTCAAGCGCCTACCTCGAAAGCACGCCTGAGGTAAGCCTAGGGTGGTCACTTCGGGTGCCCGCCACTCTGGCCACCCCCGCCAACACACATCCCCAATAAAGGGGGTACCTGGCGGCTGTTCGGGAACGCTATCACCTTGTGGAGGTGCCCGGAGGGCTTTCCCCCACAAGCTTCATGGGGGTTGGCGCCTGCGGGGCGCATGGCGGGACGATGTAACTCTTTCGGTGTACCAATCTGCACACCCCGACATTTGCCTCCCAGCGGGACCCACAGCCCGCCTACTTCGCTGCAGTGGGAGGGACACCCACACCCCTCCCCCCAGCATTTCACATTCGTAAGGGATCGTTGCCAGAGGTAATTATGGGGGAAGGAGGACTGGCAAGGCCCCACCTCGCCCCGGAGCCGACACATTGCCCCAGGGTGGCTAGGGGACAGGGACTGTTGGTACGAAGCCAGAGCGGGGCCAAACCGTCGGTGGGCCATAACTCCGTACCTCTGGGGCCTCTGCCTGCTCCGAGATCCCCCACAGATTTAGCCTGCGACCCGAAAGGTACCAGTTACCATGGGTGCCACAGAGGGGATGCTGCAGAAGTCTGGATGATGGAGGAGGCTGTGACCTGGCATGGGAGAATTATGCAGAAGCTGCTCCCTTTTCGCACTGGGCTAGCCAGGGGGTGGAAGCTGCAAGCGAGACGGGCATATGCAAGCACTTAACCACTATCTAGCTACCAAACATCACTTCTTCACACCATGCACGTGAAGCACCCACCCATATATATATATATAGTATAATACGATTATATTACTATATATATATTATCATATATATATATTTAGATATATATATTATGATTACTTATATATACAAATATATATAAACTATATTATAGTATCTATTCTATTTATATATATATATAATATATATATATTATATATATATCTATATATATATAGATATATATATGTATGTGTGTGTGTGTGTGAGTGTTGTGTCTGTGTTGGTGTTGGTCTTGTGTGTGTGGTTTGTGTGTGTGTGTTGTGTGCTTGGGGGTGTGTGTTGTTGTGTGTGTGTGGCGTGTGTGTGGTGTGTGTGTACACATGATAGTACATATACATATATGTATATACAACCTATATACTATATCTTATATATTATATATATTATTAATAGATTATATCTATTAATATATTATAGATATAATAGATATAGATTATAATATATATATATATAGTATATAATACGAGGAATATATATATTATATATATATAGCAATTAGATATAGGAATACAAAAGTATAAATTATAGATAACGTGTGTGTTTGGTGTGTATAGCAAATATATATATATACTATATATATATATATGAGATAGATAGATAGATAGATAGATAGATAGATAGATAGATAGAAGATAGATAGATAGATGAGATATATATATATAATTAATAATATAATATACTATATAGTATTTTATATATAATATAGATCATATATATTATGAATGACAAAAAAATAAAATAATAGATAAAGCATTTGTTATATGGCGTTATAGATGTTGTATATGTATGGATATATATATATCTATATATATATTATAATATATTATATATCATATAGTAGATTATATAAATATATAATATCTATAACTATATTGTTGTGTTGTGTGTGTGTGTGTGTTGTGTGTGAGTGGGTGTGTGTGTTTTTGTATAAGTATCTATATATATATAGATATAGTCTCATATATACCTACTATTATAATCTATAGATATATGATACGTAATATATAGGGTACATATGTAGAGATATACATACATTACCTATCAGAAGTAGAGATGATAGGTATATATAGATCCTATTATATATATCGATATTTATAATACTATATATAATATATATATTATATCATATCAATATATATATATACCTTATATATATACTATATTAATATGTATACTAGGATGATATATGTATGTATGTTGTATGTGGGGCCGGTGGCCGAATAGTTAGAGCGTTTTACCAA
>NC_051387.1:47813731-47818731 GCF_015228065.2 Penaeus monodon
ATTTCACACCCCTCTAAATCACAACACTTCATGAAACTCACAACAGAAAGAGCTATTCAGAACATCAACACCTTTGAGCACCACTGGAAAATACAGACAAACATCAACAAATTTAGACTCATCCACATCGCACGCAGAAACTCAAAACCCATCACAGTCAATAACACTAACATCCCATACACAAACAGAGGCAACATTCTTGGATTCCACTTCACAAACAATGCATTCACCACACACATCAAACAAAGAATCACCCAAGCACAAACAACACTCACCAAACTCAGACGCTTCACATGCTGCACACCACGAACAAAACTCAGACTTTACAAAACAACTGTCAGACCTATCCTTGAATACACAGCTATCCCACTGATTGCAATATCAAACTCACAAAAATACAAAATGCAATCAGTACAGAACAAAGCACTACTCTGGATACACGGCGCAACATTTTTAGACCGAATTCCTGCAGAAACACTACACAGAACATACAGCATTGAACCACTAAACACACGCATACACAGACGAACAAAAAACACCTGGGCCCGACTACGCGAACAAGAAAACGTACACTACAACAACATCATTGACAAACACACACACCACACCTGGTGGCCCAGAACATTAACACTCACAGAAACCACAACACCCCCACCCATATACACACGCCCACACGACACCAGCTATGACCATGACTAATATTAAGGATTATCATTAGGCTACTGTTAAAAATAAATGAAAATAAATAAAATCAGAAGTCACTCTCAGAATCCCCAAAGGATTGGCTAATCCACGCCAAACAGCAGACTTCATTGGCAAAGAGAGCGACCATCGGCTCTGCCAGCCCACCTGTGAGCTCACCTGCATGCGACGCGGATTAACCAATCACGGGGGAGAGACGGCTGGCCACCTTGACGCCTCTCGAAGGTATAAATTCGGCGGCGCTGTTACCACGGCCCGTCACTTTGCCCGCTTCGGCCCGCTTCGGTCGTGGGATCAGCGCCGACGAATTATAAACGGAGAGATTTCAAGGACTAAACAGCTTACAAACTTGCTACGGACTCTGGTTCGATTGCCTGTCATTATGGAAGTGCATTCGTGCAATTGCATAAGACAGACACGTGAGTCAGAGGACGAGCAGGATGGAGATGTTCTACGGAAAAAGAAAAAAACACTACCCCCAAAAAAAGAAAAAAAAAAGGGAGCCTCTTTTCTTTCTTTGATTTCACATTAATACCTATCCCATCTCTATTTGTTTACTTATACACTCAGTTTGATTTGTTGTGTTCCAGCTATTATTCTGTTCTTTATTTATTTGTTCAATTACCCATTTCTTTTCGCTAGGTTGTCTTGTCACCTCGTTATTTTATTTGTTATTGCATTCCACTTCTGAATTTGTTCGTTTCTCTTTGTCTTATGCAACACCTTTGTATATATATATATATATATATATATATATATATATATATATATATATATATATATATATATATATATATATATTATAATAATATATAATATATAATATATATATATATATATATTTATTATATATTATATATATAATAATATATATATATATATATTATATATATATATATATATATATATATACATATATATATATATATATATTATGCTCACACCTGCTCTACCTTAGAATCCCCCCCCTTGTAACCGTCCGACCTAGTTGTCACAGCCTTCACTAACCCTAAGATGACAAAACACACCGCCTGATTCGTCCTCCGCAATTAATTTAATTAATTGATTCATCACTCATTTATCCACCTCACCTCCACCCAGTGCTCTTCTTTTGCATCTATCTATCTCAATTCCCCTTCATCATTCATTATACCATGTCTGGTTCTTGTTTGTTTTAGTTCACTGATGCCTTAGTTACCAATAATAATAAAATGAAACAAAAAATAATAATTAAAAAAACTAAAAATAAATAAAACTAGAAAATCAATAAATAGCTCGTTCCCTTGTTTCTCTTAGCAATAACGTAAAAATAAAATAAAAATGATAAAATACCAAAATAATCCTAAACATTGTTCTCTCGTTTTCATGCTATAGTTTGTGTTCAGTGGTTGTTAAATTAATTGATAAAACAAAACAAAAAGACTAAAACTCCATAAAACAAATAAATACTTTGTTCCAAAATCACAGCAGCAGTGGCAATCCATTTCAAGATTTGTCTACTGCCACCTTAACTAAGGCCCAGACACGACAAAACATAGCAAAAACAAAGACACGCACGGGGTTTCGGCCCCCTCCTTTCAATCTCCCGCTTCCTTCAATTTTCACAGCTTCACCTTCCCTCTCCCCTCTCTTCCATTGCTTCCCCCTCCTTTCCTGTTATTTATTGTATTGTATTGTATTGTATTGTAGGTCTTTAAACCTTCGGGTAAGTAAAGTAGTAACGTGTCGGCCTCTCATCCGAGGGTCGGCGGTTCGCGCCCCACTCAGGCGTGAGAAGTTGCAATTGTCGCCTGGAGGTTACTACTGTGGCTGGGCACCATGGCGGCTAAGGACGAAGCTCAGCCGAATCAACACCAGCTGACATACGTTAACGAGTCGTCATTAGTTTATAGAAGCCGGATTTTTTTTTTTTTTTTTTTTTTTTTGGGGGGGGGCAGAGGCATAATGCGTAAAGATCGTTATGTCTATTCCAGTGTAATGTACCTGTCATGATCACAACGATGATAATGATGACAATGGTAGTTGTAGTAGTAGTAGTAGTAATGATAATAATAATAACAGTGATAATAGTAATAATAGTAATAATAATAATAATAATAATAATAATAATAATAACGCTACTACTAACAATAGTAATGATAATAATAATGATGATGATGATGATATGATGATGATGACAATAATGATACTGATGATAATGATGATGATAATGATAATAGTAATAATAATGATATAACGACGATCATGATGATGATGACGATGGTAGTTGTAGTAGTAGTAATAATAGTAATAATAATAATGATGATGATGATGATGATTATGATTATGATTATGATTATGATTATGATTATGATTATGATAATAACAATAATAATAATGATAATAAAAATAATAGTATAGTAGTAATAATAATAACAACAATAATAATAATCAGCATTATGCTTATATTGATAATGACAAAAGTGATAATAATGATAATAATAGATCATAATGATATATATTTTTCAGACTATATCATTATATTTGATTATACTTCTGTAGTTTCGATTCATAACCTAGCACTTCCTAAAGGTGCATAGCTTGAAAAAAACATTATTTATGAGATTTACTCCGGACATGTGCTTAAATTGATAATGAAGATAATAATAAAAACAAATATATGAGCAACAACAACAACAAAAGGAATAATAATGATAATAATGATAATAATAATGATTATTATTATTATATTCATGATAACAAATAATAATAGTAATAATAATGTTAATAATAATAGATCAATAATGATATTTTTTTTCTAACTGTATCATCATATTTGATAATACCTGTGCAGGTTTCGACATATAACCTAGCGTGTCCTAAAGGTGTAAAACTTGAAAAAATCCTTAGTTTCTGATCATTACTCCGGTCATGTGCTACCAACAGACCCACAGAAAATACTTACTTTGACTACACCAACTGTGTCCTGTCAGCATTTTCGAATCTCATAAATTATTCATACCAACGTAGAGATAGTCAAATTAAAACACATTCACATCAGCATTAACTTTACAAGTACGCTTGTGCAATTTTTAGACAGTTGTTTAATCAAGTTATCAGAATGATAATTCCGATTTTGTAGATTTCACCAAAAACAAAAACAAAAATAATAATAAAATAAATTGTAGGTGAGATGAATATAAATTAATACAAAGAAGATACACTACAAAACTATCTATCAGTTCCTTCGCCTTGTCTTTTGTGAAATATCAATAATCACATCAATGAATTTTTAGTTTTATTCTGAAGTATATAAATATGTACAAAATTGTTGCTAAACCTTCATAAGAATAATGTCATCATACACCATTAAACGCTCAGTGAAATTTACGATTTAGCCTTCTCTCTCTCTCTCTCTCTCTCTCTCTCTCTCTTCTCCTTCATTCTCTCATGCTCTCTCTGTTCTCGTCAATCATCTTCAATGTCTCTCCTCTCTATCTCTCTACCAACTCTAATCTCTCTGCTCTCTCTCTCTCTTCTCTCTCTCTCTCTCTCTCTCTCTCTCTCTCTCTCTCTCTATCTCTCTCTCCTTCTCTCTCTTCTCTCTCTCTCTCTCTCTCTCTCTCTTCTCCTCTCTCTCTCCTCTCTCCTCTCTCTCTCTCTCTCTCTCTCTCCATCTCTTCCTCTCTCTCTCTCTCTCTCTCTCTCTCTCTCTTCTCTCTCTCTCTTCTCTCTCTCTCTCCTCTCTCTCTCTCTCTCTCCTCTCCTCTCCTCTCTCTCTCTCTCTCTCTCTCTCTCTCTTCTCTCTCTCTCTCTCTCTCTCTCACGCCCTATACATACATGTCTATATAGATGTATACATACACACAGACAGACACACATGTGCGTGTGTGCGTGAATAATAAAACACTCTATCGTGTCGATACTACGGTAGAAAAACGCACAAAGTACAAACTAGTTTTCAATAAATCTAGTTAGTGCATTGTGGGTTTTTCTACCATGTGTTTGTGTGTGTGTGTGTGTGTGTGTGTGTGTGTGTGTGTGTGTGTGTGTGTGTGTGTGTGTGTGTGTGTGTGTGTGTGTGTGTGTGTGTGTGTGTGTGTGCGCGACGTAAAACATTTGAGGAGAGAAAAGGGCTGCAGAGGAGCAAACAGATCATTTTCTGCCAACCCCAAGGAAATCCTTCAAGGGACACGCTAACCCTTCTAGTTTCGGTCAAGTGAGTGAAAGACCAGTTGTAGGGTAAGATGAATGGGGACGGGATTTTAGGGTGCCAGAAAGAGTGGTATTTCAGAAGATCTATGCAGTTCTTATGTTAA
>NC_051387.1:47835667-47838167 GCF_015228065.2 Penaeus monodon
TATTGTATTTGCTTGTATTGTTATTGTTATTATTGTTGTTTGGTTGTTGCTGTTGTTGTTATTATTACCATTATGATTATTAACATTATCATCATTATTATTCCTATCATCATCATTATCATCATCATCATTATCATAATTCTTTATTATTATTGTTTTTGTTATTATAGAATGGATGAGTTCAAGGCCAGTAAAAACGGACGGCACGATAACTTGATATAATGCACCATAATTCGAAATTAACTTTTAAGTAAACTTTCGAGCTAAAATTTGACACTTAGGGAAGAATCCTAAATGGCTTTCAAGAGGAAGGTTCTCCGCCTTTAAACACTACCATCTCTGTCGATAAGTATAGATTCAGGATAATTCCTGCTTATAAAAGTAAACCATAAGTAAAAAGTAAACTGCTTATAAAAGCTTTTGTTTTTGTTGTTTTTGACATGGGCTTTGTTTCTTTGCCACCCCCCCCCCCTCCCTCATCAATTCCCCAAAGTACACATACCTACATGATGATATATTCTGATATGTTACAAATATATATCTGTCTATTCGTAAGAAATATATCTCGCTACTGGTGATGAAGCGAGTGGTGATAAAAACTTAAGTATTGCAAATACGAACTATGGATTACTATGGTCACTATGGATTAATTTTTACCTCATATCTGTGTGGAAGTACGTATATGTGTGTATACACATACATACATACATACATAGATGTGTGTGTGTGTGTGTGTGTGTGTGTGTGTGTGTGTGTGTGTGTGTGTGTGTGTGTATGTGTGTGTGTGTGAGTGTGTGTGTGTGTGTGTGTGTCTGTTTGTGTGTGTGTGTGTGTGTGTGTGTGTGTGTGTGTGTTTGTTTATGTATGTATGCATGTACATATTACACAATATATATATATATATATATATATATATATATATATATATATATGTGTGTGTGTGTGTGTGTGTGTGTGTGTGTGTGTGTGTGTGTGAGTAAATTCATCACACACGCACATATGTATGTGATATAAAAAGCCCGTTCTCACTGATGTGTTTATTTACTCCCTGTCAATTGCATCAGCCCGATCTTGCGCAGAAAATGATGTCTTAGATTTCCAATTTCACATCCAACGCCCCTCCCCTACTCCCTAACCCCACACCTCCGCTATGCCCAAGCCCTCTCCCTTTCACCACCGTTTTTTTAACCCTCCCCCACCTCCCCATCTTTTCCCACGTCACCCCCACTTTCAACTTTTCCTTACCTTCGTGTTAACCCCTAATCCCTTTCCCCCTCCTTTTTCTCTCTATTCCTATTTACCTTATTCTCCCTCACAAACCCCAACCCTCTTTATCCTTCCTCGATGTCTTCTTCCGCATTTCTCCCCTTCCTTTACCCCCTACCTTAAGCCAGTGTTACTCCCCTGACAACCAACTTATTACTTATATATCCCCAACCCAGCTTCCCCCAATTTCCCCCTCTATAAACACCTACTTTGTCTCAATGTCACCTTTTTTCCCTCAATATTCATTTCCTTTTCCGAAACCGTCCCGTTTTCCCCCTAGTTTTCTTGCCCTAATGTCACCCTCTTGCCCACAACCTCTCGCTCTACCTCGTCCCTTAGCTTAGCTCTACATTGTATCTCTCCCTCCTCCTCCCCAACCTTTATCCTCCCTCTCTCCCTCCCTACCCTTATCCTACCTTCTTTATCCCACGTCCCCCTTGATTCCCTCCTTCCCCCACCTTTATCCTCCCTTCCTTCCTACTCTCATCCTCTCTCCTTCCCTCCCCTCATCTTCCCTTCCCCCCTCATCCTCCCTCCCTCCCCACACTATCCTCCCCCACTCCCCCCCTCATCCTCCCTCCCTCCCCACCCTCACGCTCCCTCCCTCCCCCCCTCATCCTCCCTCCCTACCCCCCCCCCCCCCTAATGGTGTTTTCGCAAAGGCGTTGTTTATTTTCTCGAAGAACAGACAATCTTGACTTGATTGTCTTCCAGGAACATTGACAGGTCTGATTTCCTTTCCCGATTTGCTTTGTTTTTGTTGTTGTTTTTTTGTGTTCGTGTGTGTGTGTGTGTGTGTGTGTGTGTGTTCGTGTGTGTGTGTGTGTGTGTGTGTATGCGTATGTGTGTCTGTGTGTTTATGTTTTTTTTTGTATGTGTGCGTTTATGTGTGTGTGTGTGTGTGTTTGTGTGTTTGTGTGTGTTTGTTGTGTGTGTGTGTGTGTGTGTGTGGTGTGTGTGTGTGTGTGTGTGGTGTGTGTGTGTGTGTGTGTGTGTGTGTGTGTGCACATGTGGACATATTTACATGCGTATGTGCGCGTTTATGGTTATTTGCATATGTAAATATTTCATGGATGGAACAAGTTTATGTTCTGATTCAAGATCACATGTGTGTGTGTGTGTGTGTGTGTGTGTGTGTGTGTGTGTGTGTGTGAGTGTCGGCATGTGTAATTAATTCACCAGCAATAATTCTCTTACGATGAATATAAAATATTTATATTTTGTATATTGATAA
>NC_051387.1:47873167-47875667 GCF_015228065.2 Penaeus monodon
CGACCTTGTGGTCAAGCTTTTAAAGGTCTTAAAGATTCCTTCTCAGATCCATTCGTAAGTCTTGGAAGTTTGCTCAGGTCACAAAGAAGTTAAATTTCTCACACATTAAATGCGAACAGATCGTTTTTAGCAGTGATAACACACAGATGGTGAGAGCGCATCGTATATGTGTAGTCTTAAAAAGTTGGAGCCTTGATAATAACAACTTCAGAGGGAGTACCAAGAGCTTAAGACCCTCCCCTTAATGTATAAAAATAAACCATACTTCTTAAAAAGGGCTGATGTGCATCCTCAGAAAACAAAATATAATTTTATTTTTCGCAGTAAGCTACCAAGTAAGCTTCTTTAACTACTCACACAAAAGTCATGACTGTGAAATCAGTCAGATATTGTGTTGATCAATCACGCGGATGTGCAAATTGCTTGAAATGCAAAATCATACTAGCACAGTATCCGAAGTCTCTTTTTTCATATCATTATTCATTTGCGTATGGAAAGGTTCACTCTCTCTCTTGTGTGTTTCATATATATATATAACAATTTTTTTCATTGTGCTTCTAAAAGAATGACAGATTTATTAGAAATTGTCAAAATTCGAAACCAACATCGAATTTTCACATTCCAGTAATTACTCGTACTCGAGTTATGGTCTTTGCTGCTTACGTGTCATAAGTTTCACTATATCTTGTGATAATTACTCGGCCTTTTCCTATATCATGTGATGTTCAAGTTTTAATGCTGCATTATAAAAGAATACCTGCTAATTTTCTTGTTACTCATTATGAACGCTCCTAATATGTAAACAGAGAATTATTGCATAATCTCTATGATGTATATAATCTGGCCTGTACTGAATGTAATTAGAATTCAGAAATATTTTTAACTCAGTGTATATTTCGTGGTTATTAGAAATCGTTAAACAAGGGGATGTTAAAAAATATATTTGATTTTAAATGTGAAACGGTGCATAAACACTATCATCAGATTTTGCGATTTTATAGAGGAATTAATATTTCGTTTCGTGTTTTCAGTAAACACTAAATTACTGCTTAGGCAGATAATGGGGAAAGGTTAACCAACTAATAAAACCTGTAGGTGAAACATGTAGCCCTGTAACACAGTTACTGTTATTAGCATCTTTATTCGTTCGTCATTTTTTTTTTTTTTTTTTTTTTGTCAAAAATATATAAAAATATAAATACAAATATATGCATATGAAAAGATCATAAATAAATAATAATATGAATAAAACATTACTCCATACAACTGAGAGTAAAAATCCAAATGAAATAATGGTAATAAATGGCACAAAATATTTTAAAAAACAATCTACGGATGCCGACCCTTATTTGGATACAATTTATGGGATCATATCTCGGACAAACGGGCTCGTAAATCTACTCCAGAATCCTTGGTAAGAACAAGACAGGACGTCAGCTGTGTGTCTCTTTAAAGTTTACACTATTTGCTAGAAATATGAATGTTTTTAATTTGATTGTATTTATATGTAACGATGAGGTTATAGCCATGACGTTCATATATTATTGAAATTTTATGTGTCTGAATGATTATTGTGTGTGTGAGAGAGAGAGAGAGAGAGAAAGAGAGAGAGAGAGAGAGAGAAAGAGTGAGATAGGGAGGGAGGGAGGGAGAGAGAGGGAGAGAGAGAGAACAAGAGAGAGAAAGAAAAAAGAAACAGGCAGACTAAACATTTGAAATCATCTTCCAATCTTGCGTAATAAAGTTTTCTTATTACGTAGAAAAAGAGACAAAATAACTGGATAATTTCTACACGACTTTCTAAATACAGAATTGGCATTGAAAACTTATTCCAAGATCAATTGATTGTTTTTGAGCAGCATTATGACTACGAATGATGCATTGACCAGTCAGAAATTTGAGAATACTGATGGGTGAAAAATATGTCAGATGTGATATATGGATCAGGTATCGTCGATTCATTATCAGCTGATTGACTTCAATAATTGCATTCATGATAGCGATGACTAAGAGTGGGATGACGGGGGGAAACTACAGACTTTTTCTGATATTAGTAGTATTCCGTAAATATTTGTTCTTTTTGTTCTTTATTACCAGTGTTAATAAGAACAAAACACGTTGAAATTTAATACACTGTAAAAAGTTGGCAAAATAATGAATCACATCTAAACATCACATACCTTTGTTAATTCTACAATCAGATCAGCTTTCCAAAAATAGAGTTTTCGGCTGAATGCGGTTATTGGTTATTTTCCAAGGTGGAAAATAAGAGCGAGGAAGAAAAGGATGATGATAAAGAAGATGATGGAGATGAAGTGGAGATTGGAGATGGAGATGAAGAGGGAGATTTGAGATGGAGATGGAAATGAAAAAAATATGAAGAATATGAAGAAGAAAAAAAAGGTGTAGTGTCTGAAGAAGATAATGAAGAAGTTGAAAATGAAATTAAATTGAAGAAAAGCAGGAAATAATCGCATCAAACAGGCATGAAACTCAAATG
>NC_051387.1:47880667-47885667 GCF_015228065.2 Penaeus monodon
GAAAGTAACCCCACGCCCAGCAATAATAATAATAATAATATAAAAGAATAGTAAATAATTATATAAAAGAATAACAATAATAATAACAACAACAACAACACCAACAGCAACAACAACAACAGCAACAGCAACAAAACAACAACAACAGCAATAATAATAATAATAATAATAATAATAATAATAATAATTATTATTATTATTATTATTATTATTATTATTATCATTATTATTATTATCATAAAATAATAATAATAATAATAATAATAATAATAATAATAGTAATAAAAATAATAATAATAACAATAGTAATAATAACAATAGTAATTATAGTGATAATAATGATAATACTAATAATATAAAGTAATAATAATAATAATAAAAAGGAAGACGAGGAAGTAGGAATAGAAGGAGGTAGAAAAAAGAGGTAAAAAAGGAAGAAGAAGAGGGAGACGAAATTGCTGACAAAGGAAATTGGAATAAGAGGAGGAAGAAGGGAGAGGGAGAAGAAAATGCTAAAGGAGGAGGAAGAAATAGGAGAAATGGGAGGAGGAAGAAGAAGAGGAGGAAGAGGGAGAGGAAGACGAAAATGCTGAAGGACGTAGAAGGATTAGGAGGAGGAGGAAGAAGAGAGGAAGAAGGAGATGCTGAAGGAGGAAGAAGGAATAGGAGGAGAGTAGTAGAAGAAGAAGGAAAAGAAAAGGCTGAAGAAGAAGAAGGAATAGGAAGAGAAGGAAGAAGAAAAAATCATAGGTGAAAAAATGTAAAGAATATACTTGCAAGAAGAAAATAAAAATCTTTGCAAAATTATTGCAATCCTCAATACCTTATTTTTCTCTCCACACAATCTATACAACTATGAAACCCAAATGAAACGCAACACACATTAATGCACTTTGTATACACAGAAGCTCCATAGTATATTGAAAAATAGACCTTAATAACCTATGAGGCACAGTTCACAGAGTTGGCAGGGGCAATATAGCTCTATACTCTCTGGCATTAATATCGCTATAGTTGAGAAAAAAAGCGAAGAGATGACCTTTATTAACGCTGAGGAAAAAAAGACGTAGCATCCTTCAGCTTGTGAGAATTAGGTGTTTAAGGAAGAGGGAAATGTTTAATGAGAAGATAATGATGATGTGGATAGTTATTACTGTTGTTGTTGTTGTTGTTGTTGTTGTTGTTGTTGTTGTTGTTGTTGTTGTTGTTGTTGTTGTTGTTGTTGTTGTTGTTGTTGTTGTTGTTTTGTTGTTGTTGTTGTTGTTGTTGTTGTTTATATTATCTAATTATATTATCTATTATCATTATTCATTGATTTTATCATTATCATTATCATTATCATTATCATTATTGCAATTATTATTATCATTATTATTGTCATTGTCATTACTATTATCATTTTTCATTATTATTTTCATTATCGTCATTAATAAATGACTATCAATATCATTATCATTATAATTGTCATCATTATTATTGGTGCCATTATTATTAATTGCAACATAAAAATCAATAACAATAATGAGGATCATAATAGCGAATATAATGATAGTGATAATGTGATGGTGATAATATAAATGGATAATTAAAGCGATATTAGTAACGAGGGTGATCACTAACAACGACAACAATAGGCTAATGACTACCAAAAGAATTTTTAAACAGAAAAGCAATAGATATATTCATTCTAGTTGTCCGTTTTTTTTCTCAGTTTTTTTATTGTTTTTGTTTTTGTTTTTGGTTTTGTTTTAATGAAAGGGACAGAACAGCGTATTGAGTGCCAGATATAAGAGAATCGTTTTCATGATAGAATGTTTAATAGTTGTACAGAAATGAGTTATCGTAAATGACTGTAAAAAATACTTTCGTTAATATTACACATTCCATGGCACGCATGGACACACAAGCATTAATATTTATTATGCGCGGATCTACATTGCACATATAAGTGAATGAATCAATAGTATAAAAGAGAAGAAATGAAGGAATAAAGAAGTCACTGTGTGTGTGTGTGTGTGTGTAGACGTATATGTATACATATATATATATATATATATATATATATATATATATATATATATATATATATATATATATATATATATACATATATATACATATATATACATATACATACATATATATATACATATATATACATATACATACAATACATATATACATATATATACATATACATACATATATATACATATATAATACATAGATATACAACACACACACACACACACACACACACACACACACACACACACACACACACACACACACACACACACACACACACACACACACAACACACACACACACCAACACAACACACACACGCACACACACACACACACACACACGCAACACACACACACACACACAACAACACACACACACAATAAACATACTACACACATACAAAATAACACACATAACAACAGATAACCACAAACACAACACGCAAACACACACAAAACCACACAACCAAAGATATATTATAACAATATGATATCATAAAAATATTAAGATGATATATATAGATAAAATAATATCTTGATATATTACTGGTGTATCTTCGAACTTGCCACTTCAAGGTTATCACACATAATATTTTTGCCATATCAGAAACCGCAACTGAGATACTAGGAAGGAATATGAGAATAAATGCAATCACTGATATAAAGTGCAAAAGGAACACCATATATCTTGCCAGTACTTTACTCTGGTGTTTATCTTCATAACTTTATTGCACTTGCGATGCTTTTTAAGGCAAAAAGATTCATAGATCCCTTCATTCTCATACCAGACTAGTTTTATATTGTTTTATATAATTGGAAGTATAGGAAAATAAAGTCGTGTTGCCATTCCAGCTTTGTTTACCTCAAGATTGCAATTTTGACCATTGGCAGTATCAAGAAGATGCTTTTTTGTATCTTGCGCACCATCATTTTAAACAGTATACCAGTTAGGGAACTTGAGCCACAATTCATAGTGCCTGTCCCTAGCGTACAAAGCATGCATATATAATCATACTATACAATCATCATCATATACATGCATACATACATACATACACACATACATACATACATACATACATACATACATACATACATACATACATACATACATACATACATACATACATACATACGTACGTACATACATACATACAGACAGACAGACAGACAGACAGCCAGACAGACAGACAAACAGACAGACAGACAGACAGATATATGCACACACACACACACACACACACACACACACACACACACACACACACACACACACACACACACACACACACATTTATATACACTTTTCATGAAACCATTTGCAGTCTATTAACAAAGGAAACATATCCCAAACACAGCATTTTGAAATGCTACCAATCCGAATTATTTCAAGGTCTAAAATTGGTACTCAAATGCGATTTATTTTTTACCTTCGTCTCTGATTCCCTTCCTTAACAGCCTTCTCTTGGACGTTCATAACTAACAGAACATAACGAAAGAGCATATATCTTTCAAAGGCATTTCTTCACATTTACTTTTTTATTACGTCGAATATCGTAATTTGCTGTGATATGATTTTTTTTAGGTCTTTCTGCGATTTCTTCATTTTTATATACAAAGTTTCAAAAGAACCAAAGCCTATTAGCTAAATTGAAAGTCTATATGTTATCGAGTA
The DNA here is from genome assembly GCF_015228065.2 of Penaeus monodon. Lineage (NCBI taxonomy): Eukaryota > Metazoa > Arthropoda > Malacostraca > Decapoda > Penaeidae > Penaeus > Penaeus monodon. The sequence continues at coordinate 47,884,373 of NC_051387.1, forward strand.
CACATTAGGCAAGGACAGAGAGAGAGCAAGAGAGAAAAGAGAGAGAGAGAGAGAGAGAGAGAGAGAGAGAGAAGAGAGAGAGGGAGAGGGAGAGGGAGAGGGAGAGAGAGAGAGAGAGAGAGAGAGGAGAGAGAGAGAGAGAGAGAGAGAGAGAAAAGCAGTCACTCAGTTAGTCATACAGACAGATAGAGACAGACATTGAAAGGGAGGAAGAGGAAGAGAGCAGAAAACGAGCGATAATTGGACGAAACCGGCATAATGCAGTTACTCCTCACAACTGGAATGATGATGATGTTGTTGATATGTGCGGTTCGTTCTATTGACATCCGGAACACCATTTATGTCAACGTGATGTTGTAACCATCAATCATTTACCATCAGTGTCAAGAGCTACAGCGTTGACATATGGCAATGGTTAACCGAATGCCTGAAAAAAGAAATTTAAAATTACGGGTGTGTTCTGTCCACACAGAATAAAATGGTGTAGCGTTAATATGTCTATTAACAGATGTATACATTTCTGGTAAAATGATATAGTTAAGCACTTTAGAGTAACAGCTGATACTGGGTGTTAATATCATCTTTTTTTTTTACAATTTGATTAAATTCAATATGAACAATATACCACGTATAACAAATTTGTGATGAAAGTACTACATATTTATGTCATGTTATATAAGCACCATTGGCCAACATTATTTGGGAAACGTATTTGCATCAATGAAGAGTATAGAAGGGCAAATAAACACAGTTGCGTTCATATTTGTATGCATTACATAAATACAAATATATCATTCCACTGCCGGACAGTGGCCTCTCTAATCTGTATTGAGAGGTTGCTTAGCAGTGCCACCCTTGCCTGATTAGATGCCCTTCCTAATCAACCGCGGTTCAGTTAACACCACACCTACGTTTGACCTCTGTAGGTGTTATGTCGTCTTCTTCACGTCAGGTCGAGTTTGGGCCATCGTGACACACATACACACACACACCACTCACTCACTCACTCACTCACTCACTCACTTACTCAATTACTCGTTCACTTACTTACTCACTCACTCACATGCACATTCACTTACTCACTCACTCACTCATTCGCTCACTCACACTCTCACTCACTCACTCACTCACTCACTAACTCACTAACGCACTCACTCGCTCACTCACTCGCTCACTCACTCACACACATCAAACCACCCCAAGGTAAAAAATAATAATAATAGATAAATAAATAAGCATAAATAAAAATCGATAACTCAGCCTAACCGACCGAGCTGCCGAAAGCCAACGCCCGC
>NC_051387.1:47900667-47905667 GCF_015228065.2 Penaeus monodon
GTGTGTGTGTGTGTGTGTGTGTGTGTGTGTGTGTGTGTGTGCCTGCAATCATCCTGGTGTGTGTGTGTGTGATTATCATTGTAAAAAGATTACGTATTGTCCAGGAATTTGTATTAATTTCGAATCATAATCCTTGTCTCGTCTGCTTTCTGCGGTAGTCCAGGCTGATGTCAAAAGACGACACATACCGATTTAGAAATACATTAATTTGCAAGAGATAAAGAAAGCGTCTAATAAAGACCTAGATTTATCTTTCATTCAACATTTATTTAAGCTTTTTTTAGATAGACAGATTCATAACAGACATATGTGAAAAAATATATGGATATAAACACGTGAAATGAATAATTTCTCTCTTTCTTTCTACACACACACACACACATTGACACACATTCACACACACACACACACACACACACACACACACACACACACACACCACACACACACACACACACAACTATCAATATCATATATATATATATGTGTGTATGTGTGTGTGTGTGTGTGTGTTATTGTGTGTGTGTGTGTGTGTGTGTGTGTGTGTGTGTGTTTGTGTACCTGCAATCGTCCTGGTGTCTGCGTGTGTGATTATCATGTGTGTGTGTGTTTCTGTGCGTGTGATTTTAGATATCTGAAACATAAACAAAATGGAAAATGCTTGAAAAAGTAGCAAGGAGAGCAGTGCAGGAGTGGGCCGTCTTCTACTGAACCCGACTACGCTCCTCTCCACGCTCTTTTTTCAACATTTTTGAAGACTTTTTAGGTTGGTAACAATCGACTTATGTTTCTCTGATATCAACAACTTACTACAGACATAAATATAATCTTAAAAATTGTCTGTCTAAAGCTAGGATATCAGTTTTATATCAATGTATATTTAACCAGCTCTCAATGAGTGGCCATCATTCATAATAGATTATAAGGATTTATACTTAATGTAACCTTGACATCGGCGATAAGTATAGTCATATCAGCTTTATTTTCTATTTTGAAGTATAGATATTATACAATGTAAGACATGAAATTTTCCTCAATCAAAACTTTTTATTTCAATCATTTTATCAGTGAAACTCTCACTTTCCTTGTGCTCATTGTTAAAACAAAATTGGTGTCTATTGCAATATTCAACACTGGTTCTTACATTGCTTATTAAATTAGACAATTGACAGACTGACATGCTCAAATGATATCTCTTAATTTAAAGATTATAACTGTAAAGTAATCACCATTTCTTGTCACACTGTATTAACTTTTATCTTAATGATTTTATCATTAGTCGATTGACTTATTAACCCACTGACAATGGATTCATGGTCAGTCACCAAGGAATCTATCAGTAGGTCCTAGTAACCGCACTTGAATTCCCCATCCCTTGAATTCGCGGGGGGGTGTTCTAATACTATTAATATTGATACTGTTATTATTGTTATAGATATCAAAATTACTAAATTGCTAATAAAATACTAATGACATTAAAGACACCAACATAATATAAATGAGGCTTCAAAAATATCAAGGAAAAGGATGAGCAGATGAAATGGGTAGGGCTCATAACTGACTTCTTGGTGACTAAACACTTGTAGAGCCATCTATGTGGAAAATAATAAATAAACATATATTACAGGGGCCATGACGTATTTTTGCCATCCAGGCCGACTGGGTTTAATGTGTGTGTGTGTGTGTGTATGTATGTGTGTGTGTGTGTGTGTGTGTGTGTGTGTCTGTGTGTGCGTGTGTGTGTGTGTGTGTGTATCATGTGTGTTCTGTTGGATTAACTTGAGAATTTTTGTTCAAATAAAATGGAAAGTTAACTGTATGGTATTAGCTTTAAGAAGAATTTCTTGGTCAATTAAGGAAAAAGTTCAAGCTTAGTTGTTCTCACCTTTAAAGAAGTTGTTCATTGCATAATTATATTATCAAGTTCATATATTCTTACTAATAAATTCCATGGCTTAATAATATATATATAAATAGAATAGGGAGATAATAAAATAGAAGAATATAAATATAAGATATAGAAGATAGAAGAATGAGAGAGAGAGTGATAGAGAGAGAATGAGAGAGTAAAATAAAATAATCACCCTAAAGAAAAAGTCATATAATATATATATTACATAATTTCCACTAATAATTGCGTATTTTATATTAGATCATACTAATCTATATCTGCCTTTCCCTATTGCCATCTGGCCATACGCATCCTTTACAGGATCAGGACGAAAAGAAGACTTGTGATGAAATTGTAAATGGCCTTCGGGTTTTTGTATTTTGACAGGTACAAATCTTCTTCTTCTCTCTTCTTTTGGGGAAGAAAAAAGTCCGTGAAGTTAGATCAAGAGTTGAATAAAGTGCGATTACATCTTGAGCACTCCTGCTTCCTGCCTCCCCGTGCCAGCTGGCCAACGGCGCTGCCTGTCATTACCATTGATCTCCCTGACAAACAGAGACTTTGTGATAAATTGTAAATGGCTCTTCCGGTCTTTTTTTTTTTTTCTTCCTCATCTTCTTCTTCTTCTTCTTCTTTTCTTTTTTGTGGGGTGGGGGGAAGGAGGAGTGTAAGTACGGGGGAGAGTGGGGGTGGGGGAGCGCAAGATAGTGAATATAAGGTAAGGGAAGATGATAGATGGTTGGGGAGGGAAGGCACATAGTGGGGAAGAGTGGATAAAGCGGGGGTCGTTGGGGAAGGCTTGCTAGGTTGGAGGAAGAAAGAGGATGATTATTGAAACTCAGAGAGCAGCATGAGACAGACAGATAACAACAGAGACAGAGAAAGAGAAAGAGAGACAGACAGACAGAAAGAGAGACAGAAAAAGAGACAGAGACGGAGAGAGAGAAAGGGACAGACAGACAGAAAGACCGAAAGAGAGACAGAGAAGCACTGGGAAATGTTAGAAATAGGATAATGGGAAGAGTGGGTGAGGCTAGAATCATAAAAATGGGGGGGGGGGCAAGGTATTAGAGGGGTGGCGAGGGTAGGGTAGAGAAGCAGAAGGGGAGTGTAGGGGGGGGGTAGAAGGGGTGGCGTTGGGTGGGGGAGTGACTGTTATGGGAGAAGGGGGGGAGAGGGGGGGGAGGTAGACATGTCAGACGAAAAGGGTTTGATGATATCCCCTGACATAAAATTCAAAGATTTTATAAGTGCTCAGAGACATCCAACGCCTAAAACACATCAAAATAGATAAACAATTCAACAAAGTAATCAAGAATATCCTTATTATCCTAATTAATCCCTTCACTGAATGAGAAAGAGCAGGGAGAAACACACTACACCACATTACATTATATCAATTCGACAAAAAATCAATAAATGCAATTTACTCTACAAAGAAACTTCCTAGAGTCTTGGCCAAAGTACAAAGGCTTAGTGGTTGCAAAATGTGATGATGATTATTAATGATATGATGATGTTGATCGTGATGATGATAATGAGGAGGATGGTGATGGTGATGATGTTGATCGTGATGACGGATGATGATGTTGATCGTGATGATAATGAGGTGATGATGATGATGTTAGTCATGGTGATGATGATGGAGGAGGAGGAGGGGAGGAGGATGACGATGATGATGATAACGATGATGATTGATGATGATGATGATGATGATCGTGATAAGGATGATGGTGATGATGATGATGATGAAGAGGAGGAGGAGGAAGATAATTGAAGAATGATGACGATGATATTATGAAATATATCATTATCTTTATTTTCCTCATAACACAACAGCAAAGCACAGCAGCATCAAAAATTTAATCAAATGAAACTTCACTTCTACTTAATACAGGAATCATAAAAAAAAATAAAATAAAATATAACAAAATAAATAAAACTGAATTACTCTAAAAAAATAAAGAAAAAAAATAGTTGAAAGGAATGAGAAAAGAAGATTGAATACTTGAAGACTGAGAGACTAAGTACCTATAAGAAATTGGAAGAGCACAGGTATATTGTGAGTGGAATTGGCTCTGACAGAAGATGATGAAGCCGAGGTGTGTGGCTGAGAGGAAGGAAATGGGAAGGAATGAGTAAGAAAAAAAAGAAAAAGAAAAAAAAGGGGGGGAGGGGGGGATTCGCTTTAGATTTTTCTTATCTCCAGGGTCTTTTTTAGATGTTTCATTGTGGTTCATTTAATCACTGAGAGGTTTTATCATCATCAGATACATACATAAATATGTCAGTGTGTGTGTGTGAGAGAGAGGAGAGAGAGAGAGAGAGAGAAGAAAGAGAGAAAAGAAGAAGGAGAAGGGGGGGAGGGGGGACGCAGACACGGGATGTAGGAGAGAAGAGAGGCGACAGAAACAGATAGTAGATGATGATAGTAGGAGAGATAGAGATAAGAGAAGAGAGAAAGAGGCAAGAGAGAAGGGAAGCAGAAAGAAATAGAGAGAGAGACAGACGGACAGACAGACAGACAGACAGGACAGACAGAGAGAGACAGACAGACAGACAGACAGATAGATAGACAGAGATAGAGAAAGGCAGACAGAAAGACAGATATAGATAGATAGATAGATCATAGATAGAGAAAGAGACAGAGCGAAAACGCATGGGCAAGAGAGGGAAGGAAAGACAAATATAAATTACTATAAGATATGAGTTTGCGTGTGAGAGAGAGAGAGAGAGAAGAGAGAGAAGAGAAGAGAGAGAGAAGAGAGAGAGAGATAGAAGAGAGAGAGAGAGATGAGAGAGAGAGAGAGATTGAGAGAGAGAGAGAAGGAGGGAGGGAGAGAAGTGGGAGAGAAGAGAAAGAGAGAGATATAGACATACAGAGAATGAGAGGGAGACAGAGAGAGAGAGAGAGAGAGAGAGAGAGAGAGAGAGAGAGAGAGAGAGAGAGAGAGAGAGAGAGAGAGACATAGATAGAGAAAGGGAGAGAACGAAAGGGCACGGGCAAGGAAGGAAAGGAAAGAGAAATATAAATTGCTATAAGATATGAGTTTGCGTGATAGCTGAAAGACATTCGTGAGATGGTAACTATAAACAAATAATAATGATA
>NC_051387.1:47913167-47920667 GCF_015228065.2 Penaeus monodon
AATCGCATTCCCTGTCCATTGCAAATATGTTTGTCCTTCTTTCCACCATCAGAGTCGGTATACGTGTGTGTTCGGGTCACCGAAGGCATATATATATATATATATATATATATAAATATATAGATAATATATATATACTATATATATCTATATATATATATATCTATACCTATATATATTATATCATTCTATATATTATATCTGATAATATATTTATATATATATATATATTATATATCTATATCATATATATATATATATATAGTCTCATATATCTATTGTATGTATGTCTGTCTAGAATCTACATCCATACGAAAATGTGTGTGTGTATATCAAGCTTTATACTCTATCTATATATATATATATCTATATATTATATCTCGATATATTATATCTCACTATCTAGCTCTCTCTATATATATCTGGTCATATATATATCCTATATATCAATCTATATCTCTATATCTATATCTTATATATAGTATATAATCAGATATATATATATATCTATATATCCATCTATATCTCTATAATACTCCCTCTCTACCTCCACACACACACCCCCCGACACAACCCACACACACACCACAACCCCCACACCCCCACCCCCCCCCACCCCACACCCACCCCAACCCCCCATATATATCATGATATATATACTATCATCTATATATCTCTCTCTATATTATATATCTCTATACTCTGCATATTTACTCTTTTAATTTAACCCCCCAGAGAGAGAGAGAGAGAGAGAGGAGCGAGCAGAGCGAGAGAGAGAGAGGGAAGCACGCGGAGAGCGAGAGAGAGGGAGAGAGAGAGAGAGAGAGAGAGAGCGAGAGAGAAGACGAGACGCGAGCAGAGAGGAGAGAGAGAGAGAGAGAGAGAGGCAGTATAATAGACGAATCGATAGAGAGACAGACAGGAGGAGGAGACGGGGGGGGGGTGATGGCCACAGAGCGAGAGAGGCACGTAGGAGAGAGAGAGAGGACGAAGAGAGGAGCCGGAAGGGACTTTTGATAGATAGATTCGATAGATAGCTAGCGGAGAGAGAGAGGGGGGGGGGGGGGGGGAAGGGGGGGGGGCAGAGAGAGCGAGAGAGAGAGAGCGAGAGAGCCCGAGACAGACAGACAGACAGACAGACACCCGAGAGAGAGAGAGAGAGAGGGGGTGCGAGAGAGCGAGAGGTGAGAGGAGAGAGACGAGCAGAGAGCGAGAGAGCGCGCGAGAGAGGAGAGGCGAGAGAGAGAGAGAGAGAGAAAGAGAGGGAGAGAGAGAGAATACCGATAAAGTAAAGTAGCGTGTAACGAGATTAATGACGCAGAGAGAGAGAGAGAATGATGGGAGGGGAAGACGGGGTAAGGTAGGGGGGGGGGCGCAAGAGGGAGGTTAAAAGGCCGTAACTTTGGATATTTTAAAGCTCATGGCCTTCAGTCTTACAAGGTAAAAAATAAAGCTTGCTCGGCAACTTTATGAAAAGGGGAAAGCTTGAATCCAGCTCGAAATTAGAGTAGGCTGAAATTCATTCATGGACGGGAGAAAATTTTGAAAATAATAATAATCTTGACTTATATCTCCCGAAATTGCATAAAAAGGGAGACAAATATTGATGTAGATGATCTGTGCCATGAAGGCCTGAAAACATCTATTTTTTTCCGCCGCATTTTGCTAAATAAGTAGAGCGGAGGGCTAGGGAAAGGCAAGATCAAGAAAGAGAAAGAGAGAGAGGGGAGAGAGAGAGAGAGAGAGAGAGAGAGAGAGAGAGAGAGAGAGAGAGAGAGAGAGAGAGAGAGAGAGAGAGAGAGAGAGAGTAGAGAGCGAGGAGAGAGAGAGAGAGAGAGAGAGAGAGAGAGAAGAGAGAGAGAGAGAGAGAGAGAGAGAGAGAGAGAGAGAGAGAGAGAAAGAGAGAGGGAGTGAATGAGAGCGGCAGGCAAACAGGCAAAGACAGACATACAAACAGACAGACAGACAAAAAGCGGTAAACAGACAGACAGAAAAATCAGACAGAAAGGCAAACAGAACCAGGGAAGTATAGCAATCACAAAGAAAGACAAAAAGCGAAAATAATTTAAAAAAAAATAATAGAGAAAGAAAGAAAGCGAAAGAAAGAAAAAAGATAGAAAGAAAGCGAAAATAATAATAAAAAAAAAGTGAGAGAGAAAGACAAAAAGCGAAAAGAATAATTAAAAAAGTGAGAAAGAAAGACAGAAAGTGAAAAGAAGGGAAAAGAAAGACAAAGCTCAAATACGAAACGCACCGGACCTGAAGGAATGCGTCAACCCAGACAGGCCTCGACCCCCATAGCCAGGGCGGGCGGGAGAGGCATCGATTTCATAGCTGGTCTGGATATCCACAGCCGGAGGATGGGGGAGGATAATCATCTCAGTGACGTTGTAGGAGATGAGGATGCTTCTCAGGGATGCTGGGAGAGAAATGGGGTTGGGTTTTGTCCAGTGCTGTCTCCTGTGGTTTGTTGTTGTTGTTGTTGTTGTTTGTTGTTCTCTTTCTCTCTCTTTTTATAAATCTTTTCGATCTGTATTTTGTCTATCGTTATAGCTGTTCTGAGCTTTCTTTCTTTCTCTCTTTCTTACTGTGTGTGTGTGTGTGTGTGTTTGTGTGGTGGGGGTTGGTGTTTTTGGGTGGTGTTGTGTGTGTGGGTGTGGTTTGTGTGGGGTGTTGCAAAATGTCCTAACTTATCTATATACAAAAATTTTTGTTTTTCTTATCTTCACCAATACTATTTCTTTATCACTAATACTACTACTGGTTTTCTCAAAGGAAATGTCATATTACCTGACAAAAACAAAAAAAAAAAACACAAAAAAAGGCAGCATGGTTTAACACTCATGGAATCCTCAAACAACTACTAGGGCCGTAAGGCAATATAAAAGTAAGTTTTTTGTTTGTTTGTTTTTTAATAAACGCGCTGTTAGGATGGAAATATGCACTCGAAGTATGTTTTTTCTCCATGGAAAAATTTTGTGTTTTGTTTAAAAAACAAAATACTTCAAGGGGATAAAAGGGATAAAAAAGAAAAAAAAAAAACAAACACATTAATATATATATATATATATTATAAATATATAATATAAAATAAAATATATATTATATATAATAATATATATATTTTGTTGGGGTTTTGTTGTGTGTGGGGGTGTTGGGGGGTTTTTTTTTTTTTTTTTTTTGGGGGGGTTTATATATATATATAATTTTATTTAAAATTATATATATATATATGTGGGGTTTTGTGTGTGTGTTGTGTTGTGTGTGTGTGGTTGTGTTTGGGGGTTGGGGTGTGTGTGTTTTGTGTGTTTTTATAAAAAAAACCCTACATACATACATATATATATAAACATTAAAAATTTAATATATATATATATAAATTTATTTATTATTTATTATTTTTATTATCTATCTACTTTTTTATACTAACCAACTATAAATGAAAGAATATGTTAATATTGTGTTATCAACACTTCCTTCTTCTAATTAAAACAAAGGTAGATTATGATTCATAATAGTGTATTATCATTATATTTTTAAACCAAACATAAATTACACCATACAGAGGGACATTAATAACAAATCCTTACTGACTTCATCTTCACACAATAATAAGAGACCAGTTAGTGAGACTTCTCAAAGTGAGCAATATGTTACACTAATAGAGCCAACACATGCGAGGTAATAATGTCTTTATCCTGGGGCGTGTTCCGTAGGCCTAACCGTCTCAAAGGGATGCCGGAAAAACAGGGAAATTGCAGACTTATAGACTGGCAACTAGATTTTTTTTTCAGTAAAAAACCGTATTTTAGTCGCTTCCCCCTCCCTTTTTTGGTTGTTTTATTACAAATCGTTTTATATCTAGACTATATTTCGGGAGGTCTTCCGCCCGATAGCTTTGCCAATACTCTTCTTTGATGTATTATTACAGACTTCTTCTTCTTTGATTTCTTTGCTATCTATCGGCGGCGGTGTAATTTTGACATCTATCTATTTTTTTATTTTTACGTAGAGATAAATCAGCATCATCCAATTAGATCTAATAATTAAAGAACACCCAGGCAGGAGAGTTATCCCAAATCAGGAAACAAGAAATATAAATTCCTGCCTCATTTTTCAACAGAGAAATTAAGTTATTGCTCATGTTTGTGACACTGAAACTTATCCGACGATTTTAGGTCTTGAGAGCGACTGTGAAAGTGATCGTTGTAAATGACATTTGATATTCCGATAGTCAGGATTGACGAAACGCACTGACTATGATGCTTAGTAATCCTTCAAGGAAGATTATAAAGTGTTTCCGTTTAAGTTGCTACGTATATATCACTTCTCGTACACTGTGAGTGAACGTAAAATCAACGAAGAAATTCTCTTGCCTCACTTACAGCCAGAGTGCGTCAAGGTATGATATTTATCATTTAATGAGGAGAAGAAAGGTCGTAACAACTCACAGCTTAGATAAATTGTATATTCATATTTTGTCTCCTTTTCTCTTCCTATATATTTCATTGATCCTTAGATTCCCTTCCCCTCTTAAAGCTCTGAGGATATATATTATTTACTAGATAGGACAATTTTGTCTAACGGTATTTTCTTTGGTCAGTCTCTCTCTTTCTCTCTCTCTCCCTCTCTCTCTCTCTCTCTCTCTCTCTCTCTCTCTCTCTCTCTCACTCTCTATCTCTCTCTCTCTCTCTCCTCTCTCTCTCTCACTCATTCACTTTCTCTCTCTCCCTTTCTCACTCATTCGCCCATTCACTCTCTAACTCATCTCTCTCTCTCTCTCTCTCTCTCTCTCTCTCTCTCTCTCTCTCTCTATATCTATAATAATTATATATATATAATATATTATATTATATATATATATATGTATGTATAATTATCTCTTACTCACACACTTCTCTCTCTCTCTCTCTCTCTCTCCTCTCTCTCTCTCTCTCTCTCTCTCTCTCTCTCTCTCTCTCTCTCTCTCTCCCTCTCTCTTTAGCGTTCTTCTAATCGCTCTGCAAAATATTACACACATCATTGGCAGTTTCGACGCTGCCGTTGCACCCTCTGTAATATCACATTTGCCGCTCGTTTTGCAACTAGTACGCATCTAAGAGGTTTCATCAACGTCAATAATGGTGTATAAAGAGCTGCTTCAGTTGCAGATTGCATGTGCGTATTGTATTACAGTGTTAATTAAACTTTGAGACTAGTGGTTACATGGTGAGATTTGTTTTATTTTTTTTATGGAATATTTTTAACATTTTGGTTATTTATATTATGATTGTCAGTATCTGCATTGACATTAACATTGTCATTGTCATTATAATTATCATTATCATCATCATCATCATTTTCATCATCATGCTACTCATCCTCATCTTCATCCTCATCATCATCCTCATCATCATTGTCCTCTTCATTATTATCATCATCATCACCATCATCATCATCATTGTTACCATCATCATCATCATCACTGCCATCATTATCATCATCTTCATCATTATCATCATCATCATTGTCATCATCATTTTCATCATCTTCATCATTATCATCATCAGCATTGTCATCATCATTATTATCGTTGTCGTCGTCGTCATCATCATCATCAATTGTCATCATCATCATCATAAATTGTCATCATCATCATCATCATCAATCATCATCATCAGGAGAGAGAGAGAGAGAGAGAGAGAGAGAGAGAGAGAAGAGAGTGAAGGGGGAAAAGAGAGGAGAGATGGAGAGAGGGAGATGGAGAGATGAGGATGAGAGAGAGAGAGAGAGAGAGAGAGAGGGACAAAATACATATATGCAGGCGTGTGTCACATAACGTCACGCCCCTGTCTTCCTGATGAATCATAGATATCATATCTGGACGTCCCCTAACACAGTCAAACGAAAAAACTTCTTTGCTCTATGTCATGTTGACTCGTAAAGTACATGAAGGTGTAAGTGCGTACCACCATGAAATAGAATAAACTGTATAATTATTTATTCATTTATTCACTGTATCCAAACAAAGGATTATTCGGTAGGAACAATGTACAAAACTAACAGAATTTCTTACTAAGCGTTTTTCAATTTTTCTCACATTCTCTCGGTTATTTATAAATATCACTTAAATAAGACCCATTTCTCTTTGTAATGTATATTCATTACATATTGATAATACATACACGTGTCTTATACAATAAGATATACACTATAAGACCCCTACTTTTGGGACCCTGTGTGTCACATAACTCTGTAGCGTCAGTCTCTTCTCGACTCCTATCTTCGACTTTGATGTTTCTTGAAAGCCGCCAGATTAAACGGTGATCAGCCCCGGAGTACCTTTCCACAGAGCGGTTTCTCGAGAGTCTTTGGGTAGAACCTGCTTGAGTCTTCATTTTGTTCCGTGCTGACGCCGGGTCCCCTTCAGAGGCTTCTCCGCGAGGTGATGGGGTTTGTTATTGTTCTGTTCCGTTCTGTTCTGTTGTTTGCGGTACGTCTTTGTGCTTGTTCTCTGGTGTCTCATTTTGGTGGGATGGGTTTCTTCTTCCTCTCTCTCTCTCTCTCTCTCTCTCTCTCTCTCTCTCTCACTCTCTCTCTCTCTCTCTCTCTCTCTCTCTCTCTCTCTTTCTCTCTCTCTCTCTCTCTCTCTCTCTCTCTCTCTCTCTCTCTCTCTCTCTCTCTCTCTCTCTCTCTCTCTCTCTCTCTCTCTTTCTCTCTCTCTCTCACCCTTCAGAATTTCAATCTCCCCCTCCACTCAATATCTATTTTTCCCCCTCTCTCCTTCTCCCTATCTATCACCCTCTCCCCTTCTTCTTATACATTCATCTATCCCCGCAAGAAAGAGGGAAACCCAGCGTTAATGAATTGCAAGTGACTTTATGGCGGAACCTCGAAAAGCCTTTTTTGAAAGTCCGCGAATCGCTCCTTTTCGTCCATTGCAGAGCCACCTTCAAGACCGATGTGGGACAAGCTCCATTCAGACGTTTCTTAATTCCAACTTCAAATTGGCTTTGGATTTTCCTCTTTCCTCTTTCTTCTTCTTCTTCTTCTTCTTCTTTTTTCTTTTTCTTGTTATTTTAATTTTTCTTTATTTTTTTTATATTGATTCTTGATGGTTTGTGTCGGGTTAGATTGTCGTGTTAAAATATATTCGTTATTAATGTTGTTTGTTTTTTGAGTCGATTGATGTGTCATTTTGAACGTAGGTTATTAGTCTATTGTGGAATCTAGATAAGAATTTTGAGATGTGTGTCTGTCTGTCTGTGTAATTTTATCTAAAAAGTGAAATTAGATAAAAATTTTGATTTTTTTTTTCTTAGTGTAAGTAAGAAAAATAAAACGGCCAGCAACCTGAATTTTGCTGACGCTTTCTAATTCAGGAGAAAAAAATATCCCACGTGCCGTAAATGCATAAACAACATTGCAAAAATAATTTTAGTACAGGTGAGGGTACTCAACATCAAAATGAAAATATTTTAGCTCTCTTCATTTCCATAGTTTCGCTCATACACTCAGTAA
>NC_051387.1:47938167-47943167 GCF_015228065.2 Penaeus monodon
CAATATTGATCACAAATCGAATTCCGGAACAGACGTCTACTAAAGACACAATTTCCTTCTGTGACGGAACGAAGCCTTTTCTCAGGATAAAGCAAATTTCTGTGCTCTCATGTGGGACACGGCTGGCGCTGACAGAAAGTCTATAGAAGCGCTATGATTCTCGGTCCAGATTTCTCTCTCGCTCGCTGTCATGGTCTGTCTCTGTCTGTCTCTATCTCTGGCTCTCTCTGTCTCTCTCTCTCTCTGTCTCTGCCTCTGTCTCTGTCTGTCTCTCTCTCTCTCTCTCTCTCTCTCTCTCTCTCTCTCTCTCTCTCTCTCTCTCTCTCAACACACAGACACACAGACACACACACACACACACACACACACCACACACACACACACACACACACACACACACACACACATATGTGTATATATATGTGTATATATACACATATGTATATGTGTATACATATGTGTATACATATGTATATATGTGTGTATGTTATATATATATATATATATATATATATATATATATATATATATATATATATATATTTATATATGTGTGTGTGTGTGTGTGTGTGTGTGTGTGTGTGTGTGTGTGTGTGTGTGTATAAATATTTACATTAATGTATACATATATATGCATATCTGTATTTGTATATATTAACATATACATATATATGTATATATGTTATATATATATATATATATATATATATATATATATATATATATATATATACATATATATGGATTTCATGGGAACCCCGAGAAAACCCAATTCTGACTAAGGGCCTTAAGGCTCGTGGAGTGCACTCAACTTATTCCTCTGTACAACAGCCATAAAACAAATAACATCATATCACCAAAGGCAATTCTGAATCTTTAGAATGTCTGAATGAACGAGGTTCCGCAGCCTTAAGGACAAGTGCTAGAAGCTTCTACATCAAAACAAGTGGATGTTCAAAACAAGTGGATGTAATATTCTTTCAAGATAATGTTCTTCATCTCAAATAATTTAATTTCGTATGTGAGAAAGTCAGCTAATAGGGTAATTATCGACCTCGAGTGTGAGGCAGGAGAGTAAAAATCCCTTTTCCTTGAGAACCCTGAGGCTCTGCAAGGAAAGGTTAGGTGTGCCATTTTTTCTCCTTCCTATCTCGTAATCAGGTGCGTAGTCGTGAAGTCTTCAGAAACACGTATCACATGAAGAAAACTTCCCTCGTTTTTTCTTTTTCTAGCACGATTTGTCTATACATTTATCCTAATGTATTCATATCTTTATATCTCAGCTGGTTGATTATCTAGGCATAAAAGGGGTAGACAAAGATTTGATTTCACGAGACCTCAGGCATCATAGTGTTACCGGCCATTTCTGCTTTCTCCCAAGATGGTAAATTAATCGTGCCTTTTTTCTTCATAGATTACTAGATTACGAGTGGGGTCTATACAGATATTTTGCGTTATTTCGAAAGTACATGTTTTTGATAAACGATATAAATAATAATTAGGTTTATTAGAGTAGGTATATTAATTGGTTCAGTGAAAAGCGGTCGGTATAGAAATTGACGTTTGTTAAATTGACATTTGTTAAATAATATAATGTGGGGGGAGGGAGTAGAAAATATAGTCGCCAAAAAATCCTTCTAATGTGAAGAGAGTCGAAATTCCACTCCTCAAACAGAATTAATCTTGGGGAAGTATTTATTTTTTGTGTCCGTTAAAAATGATATTCTGGCTTATGGATACATAGGAAATTGTAAGAAATCAGATGCGGTTGACGGAGTGTTAAACCATTATTATGGTAACATTAATATTACAGCAAATAATAAAAGTAATAATGAAAATAAATATGGCACCAGTCGTAGATATTATTATTATTTTGATTACTATTTCCTTTCTATTGCCTTATCATTATCTTTGGTATTGTCAGTGTCATAATCATTTCATTTTCTGAGGATCTTCATGATGATAATGATGATGTTAATAATAATAATAATGATAATAATAATATCAACAATATTAATAGTAAAAATGACAATAATCATGATAATATTACTGTCAATATAGTATACACATTACTAATAGTAATAATGAGAATAATAATATCAATACTAATGAAGATGATAATGACAGTAATCATAATAATAACAATAATGATAATAGTAATTATAATAATGATAAAAAATAACAATAGCAATAATAATGATAATAGTAATGATACTAAAAAATAATAATGATAACAATAATTATAATAATAAAAATATAAATAAAATAATAATAAGAAGAAGTATAATGATGAAAATGACAATAGTAATGACAGTGATAATAATAAAGATGATAAAAATGATGATAAATACAACAACAATAATAAGTGATAATAATAATAGTATCACTATCATTATTATCATCATCATTATTATATTATAATAACAATAGCAATGGATACACAGCCATAAACACACATAATATTAAACAAGCAGAAACCTCACGCTCTAAAACCAAGAAGTCAACTCAAGTTAATCCCATTACTGCTATTCTAACGAAGACCTTTCAGCAACAAATTAGCGATGAAACTCAAGCTAATCAAGAGCTGTATGTATGCATTGCACATGTTAAGAATCTCCTCTTGCTAATTCCTCATTAAGGAGCATAGTGGCGCTTGTAAAATCAAGGAGCAAGTTTCGAATGCGATTAAGAGCAGCCGAGATATTGTCCGAATTTTCATTTTCTGGTTGCTTTCTGGCGTGTGTGTGTGTGTGTGTGTGTGTGTGTGTGTGTGTGTGTGTGTGTGTGTGTGTATGTGTGTATGAGTGTGTGTGTGTGTGTCAGGATATAGATTAGCAGATGGGTTGGTAGATAAATGCAGATAGATATAGATACATAAATATTTGTGTATGTATGTATGTGAGCATTTATATACAAATAGATAGATCGATAGAGATATAATTATTGTTATTATAGTAATAATAATAATGATTAGAGTAATGATAATGATAATAATAATAACAATAATAATGGCAATATTAATAATGATAAGCAAGATAATCACGAAAATAATGTTAATGATGACTATATTAAATTCCCATGTTTTCTAACTTGAATCATTCAATTACGTTTTAAGTTTACAAATTACAAATTGTACGTAAACTTTTTTTGCTATTATATTTAACAAAAAAAATGTTGCGCAACAAAAATCATTCCATTTCCGTTTACGTGCAAACCGATAAGCATTTGTTTTTGTTATCTATTATGTTTCAAACTGTCCACGCTGTTGAAGTGACATGAATAAATTACAGGTTTTGTGGATCCGCCAAAGTGATGAACTACTTATAAGCTATTGTTTTCGTTTCTAAATATATGTGCAAAGATTATGATTTTACACTTTGATTTTTAATGATACTGTTGAAAGTGTCTCAGCCACTTACCGAGACCGAACCCATATGGATTGAAACATCTGTACCACTGTTATTAACTAACCATGCCTAACGACGAGTATATGTTAGTGTCAGTGTAAGAGCTGGCTATTACCCCCAGCTGGCAGGATGCATGGCTTCCAATGTCAAGACGATAGAATGGCTCTTAACACTGAATGTGTTAGGAAATACTGTACGTGAGATGCACTTTTCATTCAATTATTCTGTAGACATACATTCATAACTAGATTGATATCTGTCTATTTATATATATATATATATATATATATATATATATATATATATATATATATATATATAAATACTTATGTACGCACACACACACACACACACAACACACACACACACACACACACACACACACACACACACACACACACACATATATATTCACACATATATGTATATGTGTATGTATATATGTATATATATATTTTTTTTCCAACAGCCATTCATTCCATTGCAGGACATAGGCCTCTCTCAATTCATTATTGAGAGGTTATATGGCAGTGCAACCCTTGCCCGATTGGATGCCCTTCCTAATCCACCGCGGTTTGTACCACGGCGGTGACTTCCCCTACGGCACATGCGCTCGACTTCTCAAGGCGATATGACGTTTTCTAGGTAGGCAATCGAGGTGAAGTTCCTTGCCCAAGGGAACAACGCACCGGCCGGTGACTCGAACCCTCGAACTCAGATTGTCTTGAGTCCGATGCTCTAACCACTCGGCCTCCGCGGCCTATATATATAAACGTGGAGCCGCCACTCAGTCTCTCTCTCTCTTCCTCTTCCTCTTCCCTCTCTTTTTCTGTCTCTCTTTCCACCCCCCTTCTCTCTTTCTTTTTCTCCCAGTGCTGGTCCCAAGCCCAGATAAACAGAGAGAATAGTTTTAATAATAATAATAATAATAATAATAATAATAATAATAATAGTTATAATTATAATAACAATAATAATTATTATAATAACACTTATAATAATAATATTAACAGTAATAATAATAATAATAATAGTAATAATAATAATAATAATAACAGCAATAATACCAACAACAACAACAACAACAACAATATTAATAATAATGATAATGACATTAATGACAACAAAAAAGATGATAATAATAGAATAACGATGATAATGATAAGTGTAATGTTATTGAAAAGTATAATGATGTTTATGATAATAACATTATCTTCGTTTTATTTACTTTTACTTCGATTTACATTATTCATTAATTATTGTTATTAAAATTGTTATCCTTTTTGTAATTATCACCACTATTATTATCCTTATTAAAGAAAAAAAAATCATTATAATATAAACGCTAATAGGCAACCGCGTGAAAATCTATTATTTTATTATTATTATTATTATTATTATTATTATTATCATTATTATTATTATCATTATTACTATTACCATCATTATTACCATTATTATCATTATTACTATCTTTAGTGCTATTATCACCATTATTATTATCAATTTGCAGCTTAATTTTAGAATCTATCATTTTCTCCTCTTCCTGCACTCCCGTCATTTATCGCTCAGTCGCATTCTTTCACCGTTTTT
>NC_051387.1:47951887-47954554 GCF_015228065.2 Penaeus monodon
CCAGAAAGCAGCCAGAAAATGAAAATTCGGACAATATCTCGGCTGCTCTTAATCGCATTCGAAACTTGCTCCTTGATTTTACAAGCGCCACTATGCTCCTTAATGAGGAATTAGCAAGAGGAGATTCTTAACATGTGCAATGCATACATTCAGCTCTTGATTAGCTTGAGTTTCATCGCTAATTTGTTGCTGAAAGGTCTTCGTTAGAATAGCAATAATGAGATTAACTTGAGTTGACTTCTTGGTTATAGAGCGTGAGGTTTCTGCTTGTTTAATATTATGTGTGTTTATGGCTGTGTATCCATTGCTATTGTTATTATAATATAATAATGATGATGATAATAATGATAGTGATACTATTATTATTATCATTATTATTGTTGTTGTATTTATCATCCTTTTTATCATCTTTATTATTATCACTGTCATTACTATTGTCATTTTCATCATTATACTTCTTCTTATTATTATTTTATTTATATTTTTATTATTATAATTATTGTTATCATTATTATTTTTTAGTATCATTACTATTATCATTATTATTGCTATTGTTATTTTTTATCATTATTATAATTACTATTATCATTATTGTTATTATTATGATTACTGTCATTATCATCTTCATTAGTATTGATATTATTATTCTCATTATTACTATTAGTAATGTGTATACTATATTGACAGTAATATTATCATGATTATTGTCATTTTTACTATTAATATTGTTGATATTATTATTATCATTATTATTATTATTAACATCATCATTATCATCATGAAGATCCTCAGAAAATGAAATGATTATGACACTGACAATACCAAAGATAATGATAAGGCAATAGAAAGGAAATAGTAATCAAAATAATAATGATATCTACGACTGGTGCCATATTTATTTTCATTATTACTTTTATTATTTGCTGTAATATTAATGTTACCATAATAATGGTTTAACACTCCGTCAACCGCATCTGATTTCTTACAATTTCCTATGTATTCATAAGCCAGAATATCATTTTTAACGGACACACAAATAAATACTTCCCCAAGATTAATTCTGTTTGTTTGAGGAGTGGAATTTCGACTCTCTTCACATTAGAAGGATTTTTTGGCGACTATATTTTCTACTCCCTCCCCCCACATTATATTATTTAACAAATGTCAATTTAACAAACGTCAATTTCTATACCGACCGCTTTTCACTGAACCAATTAATATACCTACTCTAATAAACCTAATTATTATTTATATCGTTTATCAAAAACATGTACTTTCGAAATAACGCAAAATATCTGTATAGACCCCACTCGTAATCTAGTAATCTATGAAGAAAAAAGGCACGATTAATTTACCATCTTGGGAGAAAGCAGAAATGGCGGTAACACTATGATGCCTGAGGTCTCGTGAAATCAAATCTTTGTCTACCCCTTTTATGCCTAGATAATCAACCAGCTGAGATATAAAGATATAAATACATTAGGATAAATGTATAGACAAATCGTGCTAGAAAAAGAAAAAACGAGGGAAGTTTTCTTCATGTGATACGTGTTTCTGAAGACTTCACGACTACGCACCTGATTACGAGATAGGAAGGAGAAAAAATGGCACACCTAACCTTTCCTTGCAGAGCCTCAGGGTTCTCAAGGAAAAGGGATTTTTACTCTCCTGCCTCACACTCGAGGTCGATAATTACCCTATTAGCTGATCGACTGGACTTTCTCACATACGAAATTAAATTATTTGAGATGAAGAACATTATCTTGAAAGAATATTACATCCACTTGTTTTGAACATCCACTTGTTTTGATGTAGAAGCTTCTAGCACTTGTCCTTAAGACTGCGGAACCTCGTTCATTCAGACATTCTAAAGATTCAGAATTGTCTTTGGTGATATGATGTTATTTGTTTTATGGCCGTTGTACAGAGGAATAAGTTGAGTGCACTCCACGAGCCTTAAGGCCCTTAGTCAGAATTGGGTTTTCTCGGGGTTCCCATGAAATCCATATATATGTATATATATATATATATATATATATATATATATATATATATATATATATATATATATATATATATATATATATATATACATATATACATATATATGTATATGTTAATATATACAAATACAGATATGCATATATATGTATACATTAATGTAAATATTTATACACACACAACACACACACACACACACACACACACACACACACACACACATATATAAATATATATATATATATATATATATATATATATATATATATATATATATATATACATACACACATATATACATATGTATACACAATGTATACACATATACATATGTGTATATATACACATATATATACACATATGTGTGTGTGTTGTGTGTGGTGTGTGTGTGTGTGTGTGTGTGTGTGTGTGTGTGTGTGTGTGTGTGTGTCTGTGTGTTGAGAGAGAGAGAGAGGGGAGAGAGAGAGAGAGAGAGAGAGAGAGAGAGAGAGAGAGAGAGAGAGAGAGAGAGAGAGAGAGAGAGAGAGACAGACAGAGACAGACACCATGACAGCGAGCGAGAGAGAAATCTGGACCGAGAATCATAGCGCTTCTATAGACTTTCTGTCAGCGCCAGCCGTGTCCCACATGAGAGCACAGAATTTGCTTTATCCTGAGAAAAGGCTT
>NC_051387.1:47978865-47982325 GCF_015228065.2 Penaeus monodon
TTTTTTTTCATAGATTACTAGATTATGAGTGGGGTCTATACAGATATTTTGCGTTATTTCGAAAGTACATGTTTTTGATAAACGATATAAATAATAATTATGTTTATTAGAGTAGGTATATTAATTGGTTCAGTGAAAAGTCGGTCGGTATAGAAATTGACGTTTGTTAAATTGACATTTGTTAAATAATATAATGTGGGGGGAGGGAGTAGAAAATATAGTCGCCAAAAAATCCTTCTAATGTGAAGAGAGTCGAAATTCCACTCCTCAAACAGAATTAATCTTGGGGAAGTATTTATTTTTTGTGTCCGTTAAAAATGATATTCTGGCTTATGGATACATAGGAAATTGTAAGAAATCAGATGCGGTTGACGGAGTGTTAAACCATTATTATGGTAACATTAATATTACAGCAAATAATAAAAGTAATAATGAAAATAAATATGGCACCAGTCGTAGATATTATTATTATTTTGATTACTATTTCCTTTCTATTGCCTTATCATTATCTTTGGTATTGTCAGTGTCATAATCATTTCATTTTCTGAGGATCTTCATGATGATAATGATGATGTTAATAATAATAATAATGATAATAATAATAACAACAATATTAATAGTAAAAATGACAATAATCATGATAATATTACTGTCAATATAGTATACACATTACTAATAGTAATAATGAGAATAATAATATCAATAATAATGAAGATGATAATGACAGTAATCATAATAATAACAATAATGATAATAGTAATTATAATAATGATAAAAAATAACAATAGCAATAATAATGATAATAGTAATGATACTAAAAAATAATAATGATAACAATAATTATGATAATAAAAATAAAAATAAAATAATAATAATAAGAAGTATAATGATGAAAATGACAATAGTAATGACAGTGATAATAATAAAGATGATAAAAATGATGATAAATACAACAACAATAATAGTGATAATAATAATAGTATCACTATCATTATTATCATCATCATTATTATATTATAATAACAATAGCAATGGATACACAGCCATAAACACACATAATATTAAACAAGCAGAAACCTCACGCTCTAAAACCAAGAAGTCAACTCAAGTTAATCCCATTACTGCTATTCTAACGAAGACCTTTCAGCAACAAATTAGCGATGAAACTCAAGCTAATCAAGAGCTGTATGTATGCATTGCACATGTTAAGAATCTCCTCTTGCTAATTCCTCATTAAGGAGCATAGTGGCGCTTGTAAAATCAAGGAGCAAGTTTCGAATGCGATTAAGAGCAGCCGAGATATTGTCCGAATTTTCATTTTTTGGTGTTTTCTGGCATGGTGTGTGTGTGTGTGTGTGTGTGTGTTGTGTGTGGGTGTGTATGTGTTAGGGTTTGTGTTGTGTGTGGGTATAGATTAGCAAGGGTTGGTAGATAAATGCAGATAAAATTAGAACAAAATTTTTGGTATGTATTATGGGGGCTTTAAACGATAGTAGATCGAAGAGATATAATTTTTTGTTTTTAGTAATAAATAATGTTAGAAAATGATAATGATAATAAAAAAAACAATAAAATGGAATATTAAAAATGATAAGCAAGAAAATCCCGAAAAATAAGTTAATGATGACTATTTTAAAATTCCCATTTTTTTCAAATTTGAATCTTAAATTACGTTTTAAGTTTAAAATTCCCAAATGTACGAAAACTTTTTTTGCTTTTATATTTAAAAAAAAAAAAAAGTTCGCAAAAAAAATCTTTTTCCTTTTCCGTTCGGCAAACCCGATAAGCATTTTTTTTTTTTATCTTTTTATGTTTCAAAGTCCCGCTGTTAAAGTGCATAATAAATTAGGTTTTGTGGTCCGCCAAAGTGATAAATACTTAAAACTTTTGTTTTCGTTCAAAATTTGTGCAAAGATT
The DNA here is from genome assembly GCF_015228065.2 of Penaeus monodon. Classification (NCBI taxonomy): domain Eukaryota; kingdom Metazoa; phylum Arthropoda; class Malacostraca; order Decapoda; family Penaeidae; genus Penaeus; species Penaeus monodon. Next base: position 47,980,783 of record NC_051387.1, read on the forward strand.
AGTTTTTACACTTTGATTTTAAGATACTTAAAGGTTCGCAGTTCCGAGCCCAAAACCATATGGTTTGAAAATTGACCCTGTTATTAAAAAAACCATGCCAAACACGAGTTATGTTAGTGTCATGTAAAAAGTGGGGTATTACCCCCCCGCTGGCAGGATGCATGGCTTCCAAGTCAACCATAGAATTGGGTTTAACACTGAATGTGTTTGGAAATACTGTACGTGGGGATCACTTTATTAATTTCTGTGAAACATTATAAATAGATGATATCTGTCTATTTAATATATAATTTTATATATTTATTATATATTTAAAAAATATATATTAAAATTTAAAACTTATGTACGACACACACACACACACAAACACACACAACACACACCACACAAACCACAAACCCACCCCCACACACACACACACAAAACCCACCACACACACACCACCAAATATTATTATTATATATTTTACAATATATGTTATGTGTATTTTATATATTATAATTTTTTTTTTTCCAACAGCCTTCATTCCCCTGCAGACATAGGCCCCTTCAATTCATTACTGAGAGGTTATATGGGAGGTCACCTTGCTGATTGGAACCTTTTTTAAACCACCGCGGTTTTTTTACCAGGCGGTGACTTCCCTACGACACATGCGCCCATTTTCAAGGGATATGGTTTTTAGGTAGGGAATCGAGGTGAAGTTCCTTGCCCGGGCCAAGCGCCGGCCGGTGACTCAACCCCGTCAGATTCCGTCGTGACGTCTTTATCCGATGCACTAACAACCGGGCCCCCGCGGCCTTAAAATATATACGTGGAGCCGCCAGTCAGTCTCCTCTCTCTCTTTCCCCTTCCTTTCTCTCTCTTTTCGTCTCTCTCCCCACCCCCTTCCTTTTTTCTTTTTTCTCCCAGTGCTGGTTCCAAGCCCGGATAAATAGAGAGAAGATACCTAAAAGGTAACGCCACACTCTCCGTGAAAGGAAACTGGGAAAAACCCACCCGTACTCACTCCAAAAAAACATCACAACATTAAAACTACAATCAAGAATCCTTGTTGTGACCACGGGGCTCAAACTGAACCTACCCTAAAAAAGAAAAAAAAAAAAAAAAAAAAAAAAAAAAAAAAAAAAAAAAAAAAAAAAAAAAATATAATAATTTTAATATTATAATATATATATATTTATTATATTATAATATATGTATATATGTAATATATATAATACACAGATACCATACATGATTCATTTTATGTATAATAATATAATTTAAAAGTAACTTTATGTGTATCAATGTGTATATATACACATATGTACAGTTCCTGAATTAAATTTCAGTACACTCGCTGGGACCTATTTTTGTGCATCTGGCAACCTCTTCCATGTGAAAATACCGTAAATAATATTTTTATGAGGCCGCGGTGACCGAGTGGTTAGAGCATCGGACGCAAGACTGTCACGACGGCAATCTGAGTTCGGGGTCGAGTCATGGCCAGGCCGCCCCTTGGGGGGTTTCCCCCTTCCCTTTTTTTTGGGGGGGGGGGGGGGAA